>NC_056725.1:770173306-770473306 GCF_019279795.1 Protopterus annectens
GCTGCACCCCCACACCCCCCTAATTATATATACTAACTCCAAGATCGCACTAACACAAAACAAAAGCCAACTCACATACACACATTCTCCGACCCCTCATGCACACATCAAACACATCAGCACACTCACACACACTCTAACTCACACTCAAACCCCTTAGAAAACACTTACCTGACATGACATCTACATCCACACACGGCACCGCGCACCATGAAAACACAATCCCGGACATTACGCAGTGTAAGGTCATGACCGCAAATTCCACATATATTCGAGTTCGCGATTATGACCTTTCGCTATTTTTAACATTCGGCTTTATAGTCCCGAAATACTGAAATTCGACATTTCAGTAATTCAAGGTTATAAAGTGTTTATATATATATATATATATATATATATATATATATATATATATTTATTTTATTTTATTTTACATTTGTTAACCGGGGGTGTCTGACTGAGCCGAAAAGGCCCTTTTTCAGCAGAGGCCCAGGGAGAAAAGCTCCACAAAGAAAAAAATTACAGACACATTTAGTTATTTAGACATGATCAGTATACACACAAATTACAAGATACATGTTTTTACAGTGGTATGCGGCACAAACAGTTACTGTGGAGAGAACAATCAAAAAATATTAATTTTAAAAATAAAGGTAAGTAATAGATTTGTGGTGTACGGCTGAACTTTGGAACATAGGTAGAATACATACATAGTACACAGGTACAGTACATACACTGTAGATTAGCCAGTGTTTGTGAGTAAGATTGAAAAACTATTATCAATTGCTCTAGATTTAGTATGTATATGTTATCCGCTTTCACTAGCCTGGGGAGCAATCATGGCACTGCCAACTTTGCTTGAGATGTTGCCTGATGAGGTCTTTAAAGGAGGCTTTGGATGATGTGTTTTGAATGCTAGTAGGGACAGAGTTCCATTTTTTAACCACCAAACTACTATATAGTGCATCTCCAAAGCTATTGTAGCTGTTGGTGACTTCTAGTAGTAGTTTGCTTGATGATCTGAGTGGCCTTTTGGCTGAGTGATGTTGTACTAGGTTTTTGAGGGCAGGACACTTATTGGTGAGGTAATAGATAGAATGACAGAGGCAGAGCTGATTGTAGGTTAGGAGGTTGGGCAGTTCAAGCCAATGGAGCTGTCTCAAAGCAGTACAGTGATGAGTTCTATATGAGCAATTTGCAGCAAAGTGGGCAATTCTGTTATAGCAAGCTTCCATTTTGCTTAGTTCAGTTTTGTTGAGATTAGTCAGAATGGGAGATGCATAGAGTAGGGTGGATAGAAGTTGGGAGCGAGCAATGGCTGATCTTGTGTTGTTGGTAAGAAATGGTTTGATACGGTAGAGTGACCCCAGTTTGGCATGTACATTTTTAATAGTTAAGTTCAGATGACTATCAAATTTTAGGTGGGAGTCTATGGTTATTCCCAATAGCTTAGCCTGTGCCACTGGAGCAATTGGAATAGCATTTGTGGAGTAGATAGTGAATTGACTGTTAGTGTTTTTGTTAGAACTGGTTATAATCATAAGCTGAGTTTTCTTTGGATTGAGGATAAGTTGGGCTTTGGTAAGGTAGTTTTCATAGTCAGAGAATGCTAGTTGAGTTGTTTGCAGGAGGGTGGGAATGTTTTGTGCAGCACAGATTAAGGTAGTGTCATCTGCATACTGAATTATAGATGCATGCTGTGTGGAGGTGTGGAGGTCATTTGTGAAGACTGTGAATAGTAGTGATCCTAAGATAGAACCCTGTGGGACTCCTATAGTTATGGGCAGCTGAGGAGAGAGAGAATTTTCCCATTTCACAGCTTGGTACCTGTCAATTAAGTAGCTTTGGAACCAGGTAAGAGTGGAATTAGATAGATGATATTGGTTTAGTTTGTTTAGCAGGAATATTGGTTTAGTTTATATATACATATATATGTATAGCAGATGGTGTTGTTGCCTCACAGCAAGAGGTTCCTGGTTTGATTCTCAGCTACAGTGCTGTCTGTGGGGAGTTTGCATGCCCTCCTTGTGTTTGCATTGATTTCTTCTGGGTTCTCTGTTTTCCTCCCACATTCCAAAGACAAGCAGTAAGTGGATTGGATACTCTAAACTGCCCATAAGTGTGAGTGTGTGGTGTGGAAGAACTACAGTGGCAGGCTAGCCCCCTTGCTGTGTAAACCTTGGCTCTAGATGGTTGACACTGTTGAAGTGACACCCCAATCCAATTTGTGAAAAAGGGGTTGTAGATGGAATTTTTTATTTATTGTTTTATTTACTGGCATTTGTTTACCAGGAACGTCCAACTGAGTAATACCCATTTTTAGCAGAGGCCTAGGGAGGAAAGCCCCAGAGAATTAAATAACATCAAATAAGACACTAGTGCAAATGTAATTAAAAAAAGAAAACATATATACATACAGTTTGATAGTGAAATACATAAGATACAATAAAGGATGAGGAGACATCAGTGATGTAAAAATAAAAATAAATTAAGAAATGATGATTAAAAATTTCAATCAGTGTATACAAAAGTGCAAGTCTACCCTACGAGTTGGGAGATGGCAGGTGTGGAACAGTATAGATAGTGTATAGATAGATGATATGATGAGAGTTTTTTTCCTATATCTTATATCTATACACAGACCTACACACACACACACACACACACACACACACACACACACACACACACACACACACACACACACACACACACACACACACACACACACACCTGTATACATATACACAGGATTGTTAAAAGACCTGACTTAATTAAAGAGTCCAAGAGCAAACTACAAGATAAAATTACATGAAAGTTTAATGTAGCACAGGGCTTTGATTAAGTTTCATCTCATGAGTGAGTAGCCCCCTGATGGCTGTTCATTTTCATTTTTCTCTAAGTTTACATTTCTGTAGCTTCTGTTAAAATGCATTTGCCTTTATGCCAGGTATATGTCCAAGGAAAGTCTCCCTGGTAGGAAGAATACAATAATTCATGTCCTTTGCTTTCAGGGAGGAGGAATATTTTTGTTTTTACTTTTTTGCATTTGATTTTCTCTAAGGTCTTGCTTAGCTAATACAGAATGCAATAGCCTTGTGATCCTGATGGAGTCACATTTCCCATCTATCATCTCATTAACTTCTACTTCAGCACTTACTATCCCTTGATATTTTGTCACCTGGTCAAACTGCTTTTCAGCAAATCCTGCTCTGTTAAGCACAACTAATCAGATCAGCACTTACCTAAAGTTCTTAGAACTTATCTCAAGGTTTTTCAACTTGAACATCAGTTATATTATGTAAGGAGATGTGTGTCACCCCATGGGACTGTGGGGGATGTTACCTCACATGTAAAAATTTTTTTCACAATTGCCAGTTCAGTAGGCTACACTCATCTGATCTGAAGACTTGATCAGATTAACCTTAAGATTCAACTCACCAACAATTAAGAGATGATAAATATCTTTGTTCTCTCAATCTTTGTTCATCCAAAATGAGGTGGAGCAATGTCATCCTTGTCAACCTTCTATACTTGAATGACTTTTCAGTAACCCTAGTTTTCTTGTAAGGCTTGATTTCCAACAGTAAAGTTAATAGTACTACTAGTAAGCTATTGTGCAAGGATTTTTCTCATCTTCTTCACTACTTTTGCTATAAATTCAATTGTATCCCTGACAAATTCACTTATGTTGCAAAACAACAATGTCTCTGTCAATCCTACCAACAATGTAGTTAGTATATTTAGAGTTTTAATGAACACAAGTAGCACCAAATGCACTAACTGTATTATTAGTAAACCTAATAGAGATATTTTTGTCTGTTTTTCCTCTATAATGTCTGAGAACATTGAACTTCTTCCCATACGCCCAGTTGGCCTATTTGTTCTTTAGATGTGATAGCCTTGTGGTCAAAGGTGCATAGGTTCATAGGTTTATAGTAGGCTAATGATCAATAGGGCATTTATAAGCCTAGCTGCACAAACTAAATATGCCCCCCAAGTTACATGTTTTAAATGTTTATATAGAGATGATTGTTGGGTATGACATCATTTGCAGGCTCAGACTCTTCATTTCTGTCTCTCTCTCTCTCTTGTCCAGCTCACTGACTAGGCTGCTAATCAAACAAGGATTGTTTAATTCATAGTCAAAGTTTTATCTGTCTATTTCATGCAGCTATTTGAGATGATGTTACTTATACTATTTTTAATCTCACTAGAATATGATGACTCCATTATCTCCCATTCTTAACTAAGTAAAAGTTTTACATTCTAAAATTGTTTAATTTCTTGTAGTGATATTTTTTTACAAAGGGACATTTTCACTATTAAGAAATCCTCAGAGCCCTGACTGTGACCTGGATGTCCTGCACTTGATTATCATTTTGGGCACTGGAGTAGCTTGGTGGGGAAGGGGTGGGTAGTAGTGGTAATTGTTGGCTCACTCACTCTGGGAGGGAGAGTTGAGGTTCTGCTGGCAATACAGCACCTCCCCAGTGATGGAAGTAGTGCTGTAATTGCATAGCAGGTAGCTGCTGAAGTTGGTATATGGAAGGAGAGGGTCATGGGAGCTAATTGATGCAACACATGGTGATGTGTGGGATGTCAAGCGGCCCCACTAATTTAGGACATAACAAAAATCCTCAGTGCACTGGTAATAGTTTATATGATGCTGCCAGATTGCATTGGTCCATGCTTCTCCTTCCGTTTCCACCCTGACACAGATGTGCACGTCCCAGTCCTGGAGGTTGTATAGAAGACACAAAGTTAGAATGATTAAAGCAACAATGAGCAGCTGATAGTCGTTGGAATGGTATGTCAAGGGGAGCAAAAGAAAAATTAAATATCTTGGTCACATAAAAACGGTAAATGTGTGCTACTTTCATGACTTATTTGGCAGTACTATTTTTTTGACATTATCAAGTTGCTGAAATATTAAATAATATTAATAATACTTCAAATAGCTTTTCATTTATTTTCAATATCTGCATCATCATATTCAGAGTCAAAGGGTAACTAAAGCTAATACTAGTCATCAAAAGGAGTAAAGCATGAAAGCAATACTTGATGAGATACCAGTCCCTAACAGGATATGCAGACACAAAAAATTGCACACAGCTAGGAACAAAAAACGAAAAACGACCACCCTACCGATAAGTGGTAAACTGAAACCAAAAACAGCAAAACCACAGTGGCCACCAGCAACAGCAGAAACAGGCATCAACACATGGTATTAACGAGGCACCAACATACTGTATTAACATGTTATATTAGTACTCTAATACCGTGTGTTGGTGCCTTGCTAATACCGTGTGTTGGTGCTTATTCCTGCTGTTGCTCGTGGCCAGTGCGGTTTTGCTGTTTTTCACAGTTATGAACAATTTGGAGTTATTATCGATTCACTTCTTGTCCTCTCTTTGGAAGGTGGAGGATAGGGAAACTCAGATGAAAATCCACATGGGCACAAGGAGGTTATGTAAACTCCACATAAATGACACCTCAGACAGCAACCAAAATAGAAAATTAAGTACTGCAAGGGAGTAACACTAATCACTTCACTTGTGCTGCCATTGCAACAAATAATTCAAAATACATTTCAGATACATTTTACTCTCCATTAGTAACTGCACAATTAAGTGATGGCATAGGTAGCACCACAGCATCAGAAACAATGATGTATATACTTTTTAATTAACCGTTTCTCCCCTCTTTTGCCACAATGTACTTGCATCTCCCTATTAGAGGTTTAACTTTCTTGCATTGTTTGTTACTCATCATCTCCGTTTTCATGGCTTGACTCCATAAGTGAGGGGCCTGACTTTCCCTACTCTGCTGTTCCATAAGGCCCAGTTCCAAAAGACTTGCTTTCAGTGCGACTTAACTGAGACAATTACATTGAGAGCAATTAATTTGCAATCTGGCCCTCTGTGAGTACTGTTGCAAAGCTACATACTACGATCAATGTTCTGCAGCAATCACTGCATTGAACTGGGAAGGAGTAGAATGTTTTGTAAAATGTGTTCTCTTCCAGGAGAAAGGATATACACAGTAATATTGTACCATGAGTACTTCTCAGCTGTCCAGATTTTTGTCTCATATTTTTAATCTGTTCCTCATAACATTTGTGGATTTCTGGCAAATCATTGAGGATTCAAGTTATTAAACAATGACAGACATTTGTGTTTTAGGCTTTATATCCTTCAGAAAATGCACATCAATGCAAAGTTTGTTATTCTAGAAGGTTTCTAAATTTACAACAGCAATATTTAAAATTAGTCCCAGATTTTGGGCCTTTGTCCCCTCATTATTTTGGACTTTGTCCAGATTTCCTGCACTAAGAGGTTCAGAGTTAATGTGGTCTTCCAGGCCTATTGAAGATATCTACCTTTTATCCATCCTAGTTTGTTTCACTAATATGGATGACAGGTAGAGGCAGTTCCAACAACAGCCTCCTTTTCAGCCAAGGAAAGCACTAGCCACCAAATACTGAGGCCCTCTTGTCATGTCTCCTAGACTGTCATGGAGTCAGAACTGTGACATGACTATGTAGCATCTAACAGGGCTTTATTACAGCCGCAACACTAGGACCACAAGACACACACTCCCATTTTATTTAGAGCTTTTAAACACTGTAAGCCATACTCCTACACAGAGTGTGTTTTGCCAGACTCAAACTATTAGTAACACCACATCTTAAAAACAGAAGACAAGATACTGTTATTGGCTTTCATTTATCTAACTTAGTCTGTATCATTTATTCTTCTCTGACAGGCAATTTTAACTTTATCCATGTTGGGATATTATTTTTATTTTTTGCCTATTACCACTCTAATAATATAATAGCATAATCTGAAACACATGCAAAGTGCAGACTGGCATAATGGTTAAGGTGTTTGCCTTACAGACACAAGGTGCAGGGGTTTGACTCGCACATGGGGTATCTAACTAAACTTTAATGGCCCACAAGGGCAGTTAGTCTAGTGCTAATCTATGAAAACATAAAACACTATGAAAAAGTTCATAAAAAGCATCATGTATAACAAGGAAAGCATTCTGCCTATACTCTGTAAGTCAATTTGATGAGCTTTAGCACTGCTATACTGCATTTTGCCATTGTGACCATATGTAAATGTTGCACATGAGAATGGTTGGGGGCCCATCCAATATACTGGATAACGAGAAAACTAGTACACCCAGCAATATCTCTGACCTTTACAATGGCAGAAGATGTTTTCTTTTTTTTTTTTTCCTCGTAAGACCTTGAGGTCTGACCTCCAATTACAAACTGCACAAATGATAGGATGATGTCATAGTTTCCTGGCTCTTAATATCTGTAATACACACCTTCTGTCCTACTACAAATAAACTGAAGTTCTTGTGTAATGCATCACATTCAGAGAAAGAAATCGAGGCACTTTCGAGCAAAGTCTATATCGCACGACTGGATTTCAGCTACATCCATTATCCAAAGGTGTGACTCTGTAAATGAATAGTGCTACGTGTGTAGCGTAAGCTTTTTTATGTTTTGTCAGATTAATTACCGTTCATACATGGCATTTAGAATCCCCATTACTCTGGGTGATCTTCTGGTTGTTGGTGATCTACCTGAACCCATAGTTTTCTGTAAACTGACCAAAAGTGTGCTCCGAACACTAAGGAACATTGTCAGAGAATAGAATCTCAGGGAAACCATGCTTGGCAGACATAGACTTTAAAAGTACCACTGCATACCCTGATCCTGTGGGAGTTAGTTTTGCAGTTTCCACAAATCCTGAGAAATTGTCTACCACTATATATATATGGGTCTAGGACACATGCTTGACTAGCATATGTCCGAATCACAAAACATTGAACACACATACTCGAAAATGCTTAACATTGAAAAGACCTTCCGTGTATGTGTAGTTCAAAAATCAAAATCTACATTTCTGCAGTGGGGCTTTGCCCCCCCTGCACCCCCACACCCACCCACTTAAATATTCTCACTCCGAGATCGCACTACAGTGGGGAAAAGGGAATTTTTCCTTACCCTCACTGTAGTTCGATCTACGAAACAGGCACACATACACTGAAGCGCTTTTCGATGTTAAGCACTTTCGTGTATGTGTGTTCGATGTTTTGTGATTTGGACATATGCTAGCTGAGCATGTATCTGGATTCCCATGAATATATATATATATATATATATATATATATATATATATATATATATATATATATATATATATATATATATATATATATATATATATATATATATATATATATATATATATATATATATATATATATATATATATATATGTGTGTGTGTGTGTGTGTATATATATATATATATATATATATATATATATATATATATATATATATATATATTTAATCATCTTCATTCTCTTACTGTATACTCCAGTCATACGTCTTACAAATAACCTTATACTCTCTGGTGACATCCACCCTAACCAAGGCCCTCAGTCCTTTCATTATCCCTCCACTCCCACCCCTTCTGCTCACACCCCTAACCATACCCATATTCAGATACAACAGACTTCAGCTCATAAACACCTATCCATATATTCTATAAATATTCAAAGTCTAACTAACAAGATCTCAGAGCTACATTCCTGGATAGCCCATACAACCCCTAAAATCCTTACTTTGTTCCAAAACTTGGCTCAAGTCACACATCACTAACAGTGAAATACTACCACCTGGATACAACATCTATCGTGCAAATAGATCCCCAAATAAAGGTGGTGGTGTGGCCATACTCTACTCAGATAGCCTAAACCTCTCCCCCCATCCCTAACTTCAATCCTGCTGAACTTCTCATCCTAAACTGGCATCTAAATCCACACAAGAAATTTGCTGTCACCTTCATCTACATCCCCCCCTGAAAATAATATACCCATCCTCGAAAATATCCTATCCTGGTTTAGCCACAACTTAGGCTATGAAACTCTCATTCTTGGTGACGTCACTATAGACTGGTCCAAACTAACTAGTAACTCTCCTCCATCTAGTATCAACCTACACAGTCTCCATCAACTGATTATATCCCCTACCCATTTCAATAAAGACTTATCTTCTAGCTCCACCATTGACTGGATACTCACTAACTCCCCCACCTCTACCATGGCCCATGTACCCTACCTGACTCCTTAAGTGATCACCTCCCCACCTCTAGCCTCAGACACACCTCCCAGGCACACAAACCCCACCTATATAGAGACTGTCATAAGCTCTCTAACTTCAATAATACTCAATTTAACTCCATGTTATCTAGTTTTGATTGGTCCATCCTTAAACACATCCCTCTTGATGATGCAGTTAGTAAATTTAACATTTTCCTAGATACCCTTAATTCCCTTGCTCCCTCCAGGAAAATTAGAATTAAATCAAACTATGTTCCATGGCTCTCCAAAGATACTAGAGCATTGATGCATAACAGGGATAGCACCTGGAAGGCATGGCTTAAAACTAGGCATACTCCCCTTCTACATAAATACAGACAACTACGTAACCTAGTCAAGAAATTAGTCACTAAAGACAAAAAAATCTTACTACCACTCTTCTCAACTAGACAACAGATCCAACACTCGCAAATTCTGGACTATTAACAAAATACTCTACCCTGGCAGTCCTTCTAACCTCTCACCTTACCCCAATAAATCTCCTCTGGAAATTGCTACCCTACTCAACAAACACTTCATTGACACTATCCAAAATCTCACTTCCTCTAACACTAACACTGCAACTACCATTACCCCATCAACCCCCACAACCAGAATCTCTTCTTTTTTACACCTGTGTCAACTTCTTACATTAAATCTCTTCTTCTAAAACTTAAACCATGTTCTCCCTCCACCGAGAACATACCTCCAATATTCCTCAAACTTGGTGTTGAATCTCATATCCATTCTCATTAATAGATCTATACAAGCAGCTACAGTTCCTGCTATCTGGAAATCCTTTTTTACTATCCCACTACATAAGGGTGGCAACTCTACTGATCCATCTAACTATCATCCCATTACTATTCTTTCTCCCCTCTCTAAGATACTCGAGAAAAACATTCACTCACAACTTCTCAACCAGCTCCTCCAACACAGCCTTCTCACTCCCACACAGCATGGGTTCCGTCCCTACCACAGCACATCCACCACCCTCCTATCTTTCACTCATACCATAGCCAAAGCCCTTGATAACAATCAACTGATATCCTGCCTCTTCCTTGACCTTTCCAAAGCCTTCAATACAGTCTGTCACTCTATCCTCCTTACTAAGCTATCTAACCTCAACCTATCTACTACCTCCCTTGCCTGGTTCTCCAGCTATCTCTCTAGTAGGCAGCAATCTGTCAAATGGCTCTCCTCCTGCTCTCCCTATATATCTGTTCCAAATGGTGTTCCACAAGGCTCAGTCTTGGGTCCCCTTCTATTTAGCATCTTTACAAATGAACTCTTCATTTCTTGTAGACAATCTTCTCTTATACAATATGCAGATGACTCTACACGCCTCTCCATCTCCAGTCGTATTACAGACCTTCACACCCTTACTCAAAACTCCTTTCTATCCACAGAAAAATGGTTATCTGACAATCTTCTTATCCTTAACCCCAAGAAGACCAAGCTCTTGCTCTTTCTTCCCCACTCACTTTCAAAGAATAAATCCACGTTTACTATAACATCCTCCAACAACACTATCATAAAACCTGAACCACACACAAAACTGTTAGGTGTCATTATTGATGATGAACTCAAATTCAACTTACACTTACTGCAAGGAATAATAAAAGCACACCAGAAACTTGGTCTGCTTTATTGCAACAAAAGATTTCTTACTCCAAATGCTAGACTCTCCCTAGCACAGTCCATCCTCCTTCCCACACTTCTCTACGCAGCCCCAATACTAACCAATATACAAGCTACTACCTTGAACAAACTGCAACAAACCTACCACAAAATTGCAAGACTCATTACTAACTCCCCTACAACTCCCATTACTGCCTTGCCCTGAACTCATTATAATGGCTCGAACTCCCTCAACTACTGCTACTTTCTCAATTTCAAGTTATGCACACCATACTATACAGACCTTCTTCCTGTCCAGCTTTCACTACTTTTTTATCTACCTACGCCCCTTCTAGAACTCCCTGCACCTCTAACCAGCAACTTCTGAATGCAGATTATCCAAAGAAGAACATAGGCAAACTACTATACAACTGCTCAGTAGCCCACACTTGGAACAAACTTCCTCTACATATAAGCTCCATCATACACCCTGCACACTTTAAAAAGGAACTCAGACTTTACCTTCTCAACACCAAATCTTGTCCCTGCTTGGATCCTGCCTAATTCCCCTTTATCTACTAGTGCTTCTTCACTCAGAGTTCCTGTAAGCAAATATACCTTCCTAGGCAGCCTAGGCAATAAATCTGATCACTTGTATATAACTCGTTTGTACATATATCAAAAAGTTCATCTGTTTATTTCATTGTGATTTTTTTCTTAGGGTAATCTAAATATGTTTGATAATGATCAAATTAGTACTAACATATTTTGGGAGTGTCACTTGGTATTGCTATTTGCTATTTGTTACCTATGTAATCCTTAATTTTTTATTCTCCTTGAGTCTCAACTGAAAATGGGCCTCTGGCCCAGGTGGACCAACAAATGTCAATAAATAAATAAATATTATATATATATATATATATATATATATATATATATATATATATATATATATATATATATATATATATATATATATATATATATATATATAGTTTCAATTCATAATCTCGAATTACTGAAATCTTGAAATTCAGTAACCCGAGACTATGAAGTCGAACCATTCACAACACCGAAACTCACAATCCCGAATCACACAATCACGAACATACATACCCCATACACCATTTAACATACACACCATACCATCTACAGCGCACAAACCACATAACCCTACACTACGTGTAAGCAGGGGGGCAAGCCCCCCTGCACCACCACACCCCCTACTAATATATACCAACTCTGAGGTCGCACATAACATAAACAAAAACAAACCACACATCACGCCATCCTCCACTCACTCACACACAAACACACATCACACATAAACAAACACCAACAAATCCAACACTCACACTCACACTTACACCTCCCTACCCTTAACCACACACACACACACACACACACACAACATACAAAACCACACACAAACACTCACTTACCTGCGATTTCAGGCACCATAACACTACATGCGTCGTACCGGAAATGCATAAGGGTGGATTTGAGATATTCGAATTCGCTCTTATGCACTTTCGGCATTCTGGTTTTCAGCTTCATAGTATCAGGTTACTGAATTTCGAGATTTCAGTAATTTGAGATTATAAAGTGAAACTATATATATATATATATATATATATATATCCCACTTGTTTTCCAAGGTCTCTCTGTCAATACACTTTGCAGTAATGGTTCTACTGAGTTAGTTTACATTTTAATGGAAGGTCTTCAAGTCGTCACAAGCTTATCTATTTATCCATATTACCCTGGCAACCAGACTTCAATATTACTATATTTCACACAAGGGAAACAGCTCATTAATACTTTATATCTTTAATCGGATGTGCTGACAGACCTGTTGCTGGTGTAATGGGTACTGCACAACTTAATGTGATGATGTCACTTTGAGTAGGCTTTGGGCTCCTCTATCCCTCTGCTCCTTCTGTGAGATTATACAATAGGAGATAGCTCTGGGTTTTATATTTTGAATGGAGTTGTCAGATAGTGGAGGGGGTGTGCAATGTTATTTATAGGTTTTGGAATCTGGCTCCTTCTCAGAAAGTCAAAAGATTAGGGGAACAGCACATTAAAACAATAATAATACACTTACTAAAAAAAAATCACAATAAGAAAAGATTAAGTTTCCAGGTATTCAGCTTAGAAGGTTAATACCCAGGCATCTGCAATTTAACAATTTCACACCTAGAAATTAATCCCCACCTAATATATTCACCCCACAAGTTACCCTTAGCTACCTCCTTACTAACATACCTCACCATAATGTGTCTAAATTACTCTGGGTCAAAACTGGGTTGGGTTGCATGACTAGGCTTGAAAAGGCCCTGGTAGTCGTTAGCCTAGTATGAACCTATGAACACAATAAACTTCCAAAACAGCCTTTATTTCTTTGCCAAAAAATAATAATGCTTTGCCAAAAAAAAATGCTTCCTTGTATTATGCTTTCATAAGAAAAGTGAACAAACATTTTGGATTGGTCTCAGAAAGAAGAATATGCATAAACAATTTATAGCACTCACAGCAGTACTTCAGAGAGCAGAGCATGCAGTTCAGACAAACCATTGTTGTCCTACATTACATTCAGTTCTCAGTCAAGAGTTCTGTCTAAACTGTCTTTTCATGTGTGTGTTTGTGTGTGTGTGTGTGTGTGTGTGTGCGTGTGTGTGCGTGTGTGTGTGTGTGTGTGTGTGTGTGTGTGTGTGTGTGTGTGTGTGTGTGTGTGTGTGCACGCTCTCGTGTGCATGCCCATGAAGGACATTAGTGAAGGATGCCTGGTTATCACTATTATACATACTGCCCCGATAATAGTCACTTATGCATAGACATGCATGTTTACAGCACAAACTCACATACAGACATAACAAAAAAACAAGAAAAACTAATAAACCAACAATGGAGACCTTTAAAGCATCACAGAGGGATCTGAAGAATCACTTCCTCAAAGAAGCCACATACACTTGCTTTTGTGTGTGAGATATTAGACAATATCTATATTGCATTGCCTATGTATATGAATGTTTACTTCTAGTCAATGACTTTGTAATTGTAATTATTTTGATCTTTGTTGGATTGGATGCAATATTTAAGCTGCTTATTTTCAGCTGTATCTTCTGCATTACATTTTTATGTCTCTTGTTTATTTTTCTTCATTAAGCTCAGGTCATGGCTAGAAAGGGTCAACAGACCAGCCAGTATGCTCAGTATGTTCAGTAAGCAAATACAAATTTGAATACACTGTTTGCAACTCCTGGTGTTTTGGCTGAAGTGATTCTCAAACAATCTGGAAATATATTGCTGACTGATAAGTATATTTCTTGGCATTTTAACCTTTTGGGGTTCTACATGGTCTTAATTTTGCCTTACTGAATTATTTTTTTTTTGCCTGACTGAATTATTTTATATATTTTCTGGCATTGTTTTCTGTTTCTCATCTGTCCTGAAACTACTTTCCTCCTATTCCTGTGGTGGAATTTATAAAACTGGTCTAATACAAAGAGAACATTGGAGAAGGCCAACCCACTGAGGTTCTTATCCTTGAATTATTTTCTGCTCTTCCTTCCTCTCTCCTTGCACTTTACTAACAAAAAAAAAAACAAATTGCACTTTATTCATCTGCTTTTACTGTATTTGTGTTTCTTTCTACTTTATTAATTTATTTTGCATTGCCTCTTCTTAAAAGTACTCAGATGTATTTATTCTGCTGCATTTATTACTGCTTGGTAGTAGCCTGATTAAATTGTGTTATTCTAAGCCTTTTGGTTTAAGCACTTGGGCTTCAGATCAGTTGTTTTACATTAAGAAAGTTTGTGGTCTGCACTCTTGTGGGAGGAGAGGCTAGATTCTGCCCTTCTGAGCTGGGAATTTCTGGTTAAAGGCTTGTTGTGCCTGCTTATTTGAACTGTTTCTTTCTGAAATCAGTGTGCCTTGTTTGCTGTAGCATAGACTAGATTCAGGCCTGCTGAATCTAGCTTTGTTTGTATAACGTGAGCACTAATCTAGGCCATATTTTTTGGAGAAGGTTCCGCTGCACCCCAGTGGCAGGAGTGTGCAGTTAGAACTCGTCTGATCAAAGACTGCTGGAATGGAGCTCAGTTTTCAGCTTTTTATAGGTTATTTGGTTAATTTGTTTAAATCAGTTTCCTCATTTGCTACTGTTATATTAAAAAAAAAATTACACTTTATGCATTGCCACTTAGCTAGGGTTAAACTATTCCTGGCCCCATGGAGTCTGCTCTTCAAATTTTCCCTTATCGTAGAACTAGCCAGTTTTTTTTAGTTTTAGCGCTCAAATTTGTTTCCTTGAGCTCAGCCCTTGTTCAGAACTCAATTTAAGCACTAAATAAGCTACAAATTACTACAGCACTCAACTTTCCTCACTTGTCTAGAGGAAAACAGTTTTTAGTACTTAATAAATAAGCACATATCCAGGCACGTCTAAGGGTCAGCTCCTGGTGTTTTCTCCTGTCTACCTGATGAATCTGGACATCTTGGGGCAATGCAGCAATTGCCTCATGTACACAGACAACCCTCTCCTCCTGCTACCCAACACTACAACCTGTGAGACATGCACTTATATAGCCAAACTGGAAGAAAAGTTCTCTTCACCCAAGACTGGACTAGACAGTCAAGAGGAGAAGATAAACACTTGCACCATACCACACTCATCACATAGCCCCTCAAAACCTACACCACCAAAGCAGACACATAGAAACACAAAACACACACCTACATTCGCAGAGGCTCTCAATAAAAATCTGCTCAAACAACAGAGACCTCCAGAGCAGAAAGGCAAGCAACCTCCACCCCCCCAACACAACCCAAATGACACATAGCTCACAAATTCAGTGTGCCACTCAACCACAGTCCATTAGGCATAACAACATACCCAACACTCTAGTCATAGGTGACTCTATAGCCAGGCACAGTGATGTTCCACTCACCAGGCTAAACAAGGAGAAAGTTACTGTCAGCTGCCTGTCAGGTGCCAGGATCCACCACATAATGCATGCACTCAGTTCACTCCACAACAAGTACAAATATGACTCTGTCATTGTCCATGTTGGTTGTGAATGACCTGAGACGTACCTCCCTGGACTACATGAAAAGAGACATGGAGGAACTTTCTGATCTTGTAGCCCAGGCAGGTATGACCCTAGCATTGAGTAGCATCTTGCCATCACCCAGAATGATACCACAGTACAAGGACAAAATGATTGACTTCAACAATTGGCTAAGCTTCTGGTGTCATTGTAAGGGGATCCAGTGTCTGTCTGCCTGGGATGACATGATCGACAGACCACGATGCTTTGCCAGAGATGGCCTGCACCTGTCACCCTCGGGATTCCGGATACTGGCTAAGACTCTTGCCACCCCTATAGTGCCTTTTTAGGCAAGGTTCAAATGGCAAATTCACCACCATAACAGGAACAAGCAAGCAAAATCTAAGGGTAATGCTACTCAATGCTAGAAGTCTAAACCTCAAAATGCACTCATTCGAGGCACTCCATAAAATGGAGAACATTAACATCTGTGCAGTGACAGAGACCTGGTTCAAGGCTGCAGAGATCACCCCTGCATTACCAGGCTATAATTCATACCACACCTTTCAGCCACCTAACCTGGACCGAAGCACTAAAGGCAGAGGTGTGTTCATATTCATTAAAGATATCCACACCTCCAGGCTAGTTGCTCAGCATAATGCATCCGAGATAATCCAAGTGCAACTAACTCTGGGCAAGACCGTAATCCAATTGTAGCTTGATACAGATCCCTCACCATGCCCCAGGATTCCCACTCCTCATTTCTTGATACACTGGAAAATATTAGGGTAAAACCCAACACCTTAATGATGGGTGATTTCAACTACTCCACCATTAACTGAGAAAACTACTCATGTACCAACCCTTTTGCTCAATGTTTTCTGGAATTCATAAATTCCAATGCCTTGGATTAACTTATACACACCCCCACCAGGGGCAACAATATCCTAGACCTGGTCATTACCAACATGGGTGACCAATGTTCCACACCAGAGGTCAATTCCTCATTGGTCAGATCTGACCACAAGCTAATCACCGTAGGCATCCACATCCTGCTCCCACCCCCCATTAGGGAAAGCACCATAAAAAAATTTCTACAAAGCCAACTTCACGCTTCTTAAGACAGAAGTGGAAAACTTCACGACACCCATGCAGACGGCCAATAGAGGTATGACTGTTGAATCCTACACACATCCACTTTATAAGCACTTGCATGAGTGCATGGAACGTGCTATCCCTAATAGAACCAAGATGCTATCCTCCAAAAAAAGGAAGCCAATCTGGTGGTCCCCTACCTTAAACAAACTCTGCAACAGAAGAAAGAAACAGTTGCAAAAAAGAGTAAAATCCCGTGACTGGAGGAACTCCCTGGTCAGCCTCTGTAAAAAGCTGAGATCCCTCATAAAATCCTCCAAAGCTAGTTATGAAAACAAAATTGCCACTGATTCTAAAGACAACCACAAAGCATTCTATAGCTATGTCAGGAATCTCAGTGGCAAGACTCAGATCTGCTCTGAGTTACAGCACAATGGCACTAAATATACAGAACCAACTGCTATTGCCAACATCCTGGGAGATAGGTTCAGTGCTAACTTTACCCCCCATCACCCCCTAAAGGGCCCATCTCTATACCAGAAGAATGCAAAGTTCCTGTAATCACAGCTGCACAGGTAAAAAACACACTCTCCAAAGCCAAGAACACAGCATCCATGGGACCTGACAACATCCCAGGCTGCGCTCTACATGAACTACTGAACAAACTGGCACCCCATCTAAGAACCATGTTCAATCATAGCCTCACCTCAGGCTTTGTGCCCACTGAATGGCACACAGTGACAGTTATCCCATGCCACAAAGGGGGAGCCACCATGAACCCCAGGAACTACTGCCTCATTAGCCTGATGAGCCTGGTCTGCGAGGCCATGGAACGTATCATCACGGAACTTATAAACAAAGACATTGGTAATCTCCAAACTCTGGACCCCACCAAGTTTGGGTTTGTAAAAGGCAGATCATGTCTCCTAAACCTGATAGATTTCTTTGAAGCAGTCACCAAAGCTGTAGATGAGGATAAGATGATTCATACAGCCTATCTAGATTTCGCCAAGGTTTTCGACACCATCCACCACTCTGGAATTATAGATAAACTCACTAAACTAGGTATAAATCCCTATGTCACAAGATGGGTTGCCAACTGGCTCACTGACAGAACCCACACTGTGAAAGTAGCAGACTCCAAATCCGACTTCAGACCAATGACAAGTGGAATACCCACAGGATTCAATCCTGGGTCCTCTCCTGTTTGGTATCTACTGCTCTGAAGTACAGGCTAACAAAAAAGGTCTTTGGCTAATGACATTCACAGATGACTGCAAACTAGGAGCCATAATCGAAACTCCTAATGATGTGGGCATCCTACAAAAGGGCCTCAGTGAGACAGATGTCTGGTGTCAAAGCCATGGCCTCAAGTTCAGTGCCAAAATGTGCATTGTCATCCCCTTTGGTAAAAACTCTGTAACCATGAGCTATCACATCGGCGGTAGTCTACTTAATACCAAAAGTATGATAAGAGACCTTGGAACACAGGTGGCCATTAGACTCTCCTTTGATAATCACATCACCACAGCAGTCTGAAATCTTCTATATGACACATCTCATCACAAAAGGTTTCACATCCAGGAAAAAAGAGATCATTGTTCCCCTCTACTCATCATTCATTAGACCTATTATAGAGTACCCTTTTGGTATGTATCTCACAAGACATCTACAACAACTGGAAAGGCTGCAGAAATACCTCACAAAGAGGATTACTGGCTTCAAACAGATGCCCTATGCAGACCGTCTAAAAAAACTCCAGCTTTACTCCATTGTATATCGCCTACTCAGAGGTGATCTCTGCCTAACATACAAAGCTATGTCAAACCCAGAGCTGTTGGACATGCTCCACTTAAAGAAATCCCAATCCCTCTGAGCTACACACTCTAGGGACCTAAACCTTGTCACCACAATAAACAGAACATGCTGGAGGGATAGATTCCTGTCCCAGAAGCTTCCCATACTCTGGAACAAACTACCTATCTATATCAAAAAAGCTCCTCATTAGCACTCTTCAAGAAAAATCTTGATGATTGGATGGGAAATAGGAAATTCACCCCAGGGATCAGTTCTGTGGCTCTGCTCATCAGGGTGGTGAAAGCCAGGGTACATTTTTGGCTCGACTTATATAGGCCCTAATGCCAATAGCCTAGTACCTACCTATGAACCCATAAACCTATAATTAAATAAATAAATAAATACATAAATGGTATCCTCACCTGTTCTGCCTTTGTTATTGTCGACCACACATGTCAGTATATTAAGAGTGTGCACACAATATAGTGATATGCTTGGGATGCATTTTGCTATGGCATCATTTCACTGTGTACATCCATCCATGCCATCCACTCTAGTTGCATTACTGTAATTATTAGTTACTCAGTCTGGGTGACAATCACCTATATGGCCCTGCATGCTCTCCACACTGTACATGATCACCATTATTATCTTTACAGACATTCCAAATCAAACTGCAGCTCATAACCAAAAGGTCCAACGTCCACAAATAAATAAATAAATAAATAAAAATCTAAACTCACAGAACTTGACTTACTTTCTAAGACAATGTGTTTAGTAAATAGTGTCGATTAAACTCATAATTTAACAAAATGCAGGAAAAGTTATAGCAGAGCTTTTTTTTCTTTAAAGACAATTTATCATAACATCTACATGTGTATGTCATTGTTCTTTACAGTTTGTTTATTTATTAAATATATCATCTTGGAGCTCATTGTTTATTTATTAAATATATCATCTTGGAGCTCATTGTTTATTTATTAAATATGCCATCTTGGAGGTGAGCTCTCTGGATTTACACCTGTATAGACAAATCTGTACAGATACAGCATCAGTTACAAACAAGCATGTTGAAATTCATACCATGTGTGAAATACTATGCTGACCTCATGATGACATGTAAAGTGAAGCCCCGTCTTTGTGATACTCTGCAGTCTGTGACTGTATTTCCCATGTACACTGTAGGACTACATGCATCAGACTGCACAAGTGCAATGCAGCGTAACTACTTATGTGCGTCACACACAGCCTGTTTAGCATGTCATCATTTTGCTCTGGACAATGCAGTAATTTTAATGCATTATGCCTGCATATTACCTGGTTTACATAACTCTTTATTACCAGGTATGTACTATGGTAGGTATGTACTATGGTAGGTATGTACTGTGGTAGGTATGTACTATAGTATACACTGCATGCTTCTGCTCATGTTGCACCCTACAAAATGGCTGCATTGGTAATGCTTTCACTATGTACATAACTGCATGAAATTGAATAAGCAAACTAACAGTTCTGCAAGTAGTAAGTAGAGGAAAAAACACAGGTTATGGTGAATGAGTGTTCTGACCTAAAAGGCCATTTTAAAACTCATTTGTTAACTGGGTAAACTCACTAGGCACAAGAGCATTATTTTAGGTAACTGACTTGATCAGCATTACATAAGGCACATGGAGACTGAGGAACTCAAACACAAAACTAAAACAGAAAATGTATTAGCAGTTCATAGTCTTAATCCTCTGTCATAAACATAAAGTCCATTAATCTGCAATGTTTCTACTACTCTATTCTGGAATTTTACTGTATTTTATCCCCAAAATGGGAAACACTACCCTTGATCAGAGCCACTTTATACACTTGTCTGCTCCTGCAGTGACAAAGTGACTCTCCCTGAAGGCCATGAGCAGTCAGACATTAAATACTAGAATACCTTCTGAGCTTATTTAGCTGCCCACTTCTCTGTCATTATTTTCAATGATTTTTAAAAAACAGGAAGAAATAAATTTGAGCTAGCATGAAATAAATATATTTAGCACATTATGGTGGCAAAGAGCAAGGAAGGAAGGAAGGAGGGATGAAAAGATCAGAGGAAACTGATTTGATGGCTAGATTTCCAAGAATGGGACTTGGTCATGACTGGGGATACATGCTTTAAGTAACAGACAGACATGGGACTGCTATGATTAAAGTTAGCCAGGGTCATGGCCAGCACAAACCAAGACTCTTAAATTTAGTGAAGAAGGATAAAGGAAGCTAAGAAAATGGCTGCCTTATATTAGTTGATGTTACTAGAAATCATGATATAATGATGGAAATATCTATCTATCTGTCTATCTTTCTATCTGTCTATATATTATATATGTGTGTGTTTATACATATTACTGTTTGAGAGTCTTATTGTGGATTGCTAATGTAACTTGTTGGTCATTGGTTTGTTTTGTTATGCTTTCCACTCTTGTTTGGAAAATGGGAAGGGAAAAACTTGGAAAATGTTTAGGATGAAGATGACTTTAAGCCACAGTGGAATTGTGTGAAGTAGTATCTTGAAAATTCAATAAAAGTATTGCTAAAAGAAGAAAAAGTATGCACTTTGTTAGATAAAACACGCACACACACACACACACACACACACACACACACACACACACACACACATATATATATATATATATATATATATATATATATATATATATATATATATATATATATACATATGGAGACAGGCAAACTGTTATAAGGTCCACAAGTCTGTTTATTATTTCAAATCCACAAAATTGTACTGTGTAAGCGCTTTCGTAATAAATTACTTCCTCAGACACATCATGACACTTAGTAAAAAACTCAGTTTTTATACCATGCCTAATAAAAGCAAACCAATTTCCCCCAAAATATTTAAAGATACATACATATTTAAAACTATTATTCACTCATATAATAAATCAATTTAATATAAAATACAGGTTCAATGACATCCTAAAACATATAATTATAAAAATTATAAAACCTATGCCATGTAAACTCATTTCTTAATATTCCTGTTTCTTAAGACAGGTAAGAGGGATAGGGTATCATTCAGCCCATACCCTCTATGGGCTCCAGGCCTAAAAATCCATTTCAGTTCTGTTAATTCTGTGTCATTCACTAGATCACCAAGTCTTTCATTGGCATATTGTACATGAAGTACTTGGAATAAGAATGTATGTTCATTCCCCATAGATATCGTATGTTTGGCCAGTGCACTATATTCTTCTCCCCTTTTTGTGCAGTATAGATGGCCTCTAATCCTAGTTTTAAATTGGCGGTTGGTTTTGCCAACATAGAATTTGTAACACTTAACACAGGAGGCTAAATAAACTAAATCTTTGCTATTGCAATTGACTTTAGCTCTAATCTCCCATAAATATCTAGTTTCGGGGTGCCTAAAAAACCTAGAGGTATCAATATATTTACAGTAGTTATACTAACCACACTTCCTTGTGCCACTTTCCAATTCATTGGTGATTACATTGGATCTTGGATAACACAGTTGCTGTTTAAAACTTTCCTTGTTTTTATACGTGAATTTAGGCTTCTGCCCTACCCACCTTTCAGTTTGCTCATCTACTAGTAAAATGTGCCAATTCTTGTTTATAATGCTTTTCACACTACCTATTTCCTGAGTATATGAAATAACTAGAGGTATTATTACAAAAGGACTTGCACAGTACAATTTTGTGGATTTGAAATAATAAACAGATTTGTAGACTTTATAACAGTGTGTCTGTCTCCATACCTTGGGATTTTTTCTGATTTATATCTCTGGATTTTTCTCACACTGGTTTGGGACGTTTCTTGGTGTACATATATATATATATATATATATATATATATATATATATATATATATATATATATATATATATATATATATATATATATATATATATATATATATATATATATATATATATATGCATGAATATATATATATATATATATATATATATATATATATATATATACCGTATATATATATATATATATATATATATATATATATATATATATATATATATATTCACACATATGGGTTCACTATGTAATAACGAAATTCCACAATCCCGACACTCTAAATACCAATGACCAGAATCTCAAGATTGTGGAATCTCGACAATAGTGAATGGGGATTGCTGTGCAGTGTGGAATATGAACGTCGCCATTCACTCCACTGTAGTACGATCTCGGAGTTGGCTGCAAGGGGTGTGCTTTTTCCTCTCATGTGAAATATTATGGTCACTTTGTAGATTAATTTTTTTTCCTGTGGGATGGCACAACAGAAACCCTGGATGAGTTTATTTTGCTTTTGAATAATAGCACACCGTTCCCGAGGTTAACCTCTAGTTACTTACTGGAGACTATTGATTTTCTGGATGTCCAGTTGTATAACGGTAATGATGGTCAGCTCAACACTTGTCCTTTCAGGAAAGAGTGTTGGGGAAATAGTATTTTGCATCGTACTAGCATGCACCATGGGCATATCTTCAGATATGTCTTGAAGGGGCAGTTTATGAGAGCCTCACACCTTCATACCGAGGATAAGGAGGCTATAAGTGCAATAGAGTCAATGAATAGTGGATTCCGTGAGAGGGGATATGGTACTGCTGAGACCCATTTATGGTGAATTTAGGCCCAAGGTCTTAGGACCAGGATAAGACCTTATTTTTCCAAGAGGAACCCACTAGATAAATGTGGCCCATTGCTCCAAAATTCAGTAGTTTGTTCCAGGCCCAGGATTACTTTGATGTATTCTAGTGACATTAGTCTTGTTTGTCAGGCTAAAGTGAAAAATTAGTCGGTTTTGAAAGCTGATGACAATATAAGAACAATTGTTGGGGAACAGCCTAGTTTCTGCTTCAAGAATGCCCTTTGTTTAAAAAGGCAACTTTGTTATGGCCCAAGATTTTCAGTGGGAATAAATACGTCTCAAAGAGGAGGAACTTTTCCATGCAGAATGTGCAATGCATGTAGTGCTATTTCCTCAAAATTTTTTTTGCTAATCCTGTGACTGGCAAGAGGTTTTTACTCAGATTGTATGCTAAATGTAAGAGCACACATTTAGTTTTCTTAGCTGTTTGAATGTATATACTCATTTTTATGTAGGTAAAACCAATCGCTCCTTGAAAGAGGGTATTTTGGAGCACCTCTGTGATATACACCATATGAAGATTAGTAGTGCAATAGCTAAACGTGTTGCTGCTTTTCCTGCTCATTCTTTTAGGTTCTTACTTTTGCAATTAGTTAATAATGGTTCGAGAGGAGGAGATCTTAGGAACAAAACTGAGCTTGCTGAAACTAGATGGATTGTTAATTGTTTTTTGGATATCTTTATTGTTTTATTTGGTTCCTTATTATGATCGGCTGTTTTTGTAATTTTTGAGAGTATTTAAATGTGATTTTAGCTCGTTTTATGATCTGATGAAGGGCACTTAGCCTGAAAGCGGTAATCAATAAATTAAATTACTTTATGCCTGACAGCTTTGTTAGTCAGTTCTTCTGCTTTTTCTGTGACATTTTGTTTGTTGTGCTGAACCAACTTTTAGCCACAGTTTTTATTTTACTTTTTTTAAATTCGCTACTGTAAAGGTCGTACTTAGTTGCCCTCATATGGTCAACAAGGCAGCTGATCAAGGTATCAAGGTGTCCAGGATCGTACCAATTCAGGGGTTGGGAAATTTGGCCTTACCCCATGTTTGTATGATGTTGGAGTTAGTATATATAATTAGTAGGGGGTGTGGGGTGCAGCCCTCCACATGAGGTGTGTAGGAGGGCTTGCCTTCTGTAGAAAACAATGTTTTTTTTTTGTTTTTTTAAAACACATATTTTGAATGCACCAGGGCTGTTTCTCAGCACATGTATATTACTGTGTCAAGTGTCTTGTTTTTGACCTTTGGTAGTAGATATTGTTGTAGTTAACCCTGGGTGTTTCAGATTAAATGTAATACACCCCTACACACACACACACACACACACACACACACACACACACACACACACACACACACACACACACACACACACACACACACACACACACACACATATATTTATATAATATTATTGCTTGAAAGCCTTCTTGTGTAACCTTAATGTCACCTGCTATTTATCCCTTCCTAATTTTCCAAAAACACATTTTTGTTTGGAAATAACTGGGCAACTCCTTTTGATAAATATCTTCCAAGCTAATATTTATCATTTGAGGTGAACGAGGAGGTAGCACTTTTATGTGGTTTAGGGACTGCTTTCTCGGTAACAGCCATTAATATCCATATGAGATTATAATGACAATTTGATACCCATGTTAGAAGTAGCGACAAAAAAAACTGTTTAGAAATTCAAACGCACAGTACCAGACAAACTGACATGTTTTATATGTGGCCCAAATCTTTCTTCAAAAGGAAGCCAGAAGAAACATAATCACTCATACCTACAGCAGCTTTGGGATGTCTAATTTATACCATTAATCTAGATATATATATCATATATTTTGTCTACATTATATGCTGAATACCTCAGTTTCAAACTATATCTGTCAATTTGTCAAGCCACTCTCTGTCAAAAAGCAATGTAACCAATATGTTGCATTGACTCTTGATCGAGTGGAGCTTGAAGATGTGTTTTGACATGGATCCTGCAGGAGGACCAATTTGACAATCCTCACCTATATACCATCTCCAGTAATTCAATGGATAGGGATTTGATGAAAATATTTGCAGAGTGCTGATTCAATGAATACTGGCTCAACAAAATACATTTCTCCCAGAGGAAAAAAATATACTGCCCTTTATGTATATCTGACTATCTTCCAGCCATAATTGTTATATTAAAACCATGGATAATGTTTACATATATGGTACACACCTCTTCAAGACTCTGCAAGTATAAGATTTAATAGCTCTCACACAGGAGATTGTGGAGCGCACTGTTATTGGTCTCTGAAGCTATCACTTGCATAGTATTTGAATCCTACAAAACTAATGCTAAACCTACTTGAGTACTAGAATGCATAAAAGTAAAATATTATTTAAATAAGCTTTCTTCCTTTCATTAAGATCCATTAAGCTGAAAAAATAAGCTTAACCAGTTTATCCTTACTTGAATTGCACATGCCATGGTTATTTATTATTTAAACCAGCAAGGCTGCCTGTATACTTTAGTCCGTCTATAAAACAATTCTTAATACATTTTGATTCATTTGGTTTATTACAGAGACAAATGAGAATACTGATTTTTGTGGCACAGTTTCTGTACAAGATTGAATACTGACTAACCATTCAGAACAAATTGCACAGTGCACAGGGGTTTATAGTAAGTCATCAGTCCTTTTATGATTGCACCAGGAAAGACTGGAAAATAAATGTAACAAAATTAAACATCAAAAAGCATCAATTTCAGTACACAAAAAAGTGTTTTATAGAGGGTAAGCCCTCCTATATGGTACAGCATCCCCCAATCCACATTCTGACTCTGAAATTGATTATCTTTTGGGGTAACTGAAAAGCATCCTTACCCACAGAGATCCATAATTTGTCCTTACATAACTTAGTTTTCCTATTAGATATGAATTCCAATGTAATTCATTTATCCCTTTCTAGGAGTGCCATTACCACATTCCTCACAGGAACTTTCTAGGCTATTGATCTGTGCTCAACCCTGCATTATCCCTTATATTTTGGATATGAATCTCCAAAGATGGGTCGCACATATATATGTTGGGTGCTTAAATATTCCTTGGTCCTTGAGGGCCAATGGTGTTAAATCTGTACTGAATTTGCGGTTACCCATCCAGTAATCCAAGTTATGTTTCACTAGAAGTACCCTGCTTCATGTGGAAGGGAAGTCGGCTCCATAAAAGTGGTATTCTCTGTGATGCAGACCTATCCCTCCAGCATGTTCTGTTAATCTTGCAAAGAGAATGAGCTCCCTTTAATGTGTGCTTCTGATACCACTGAGCTTCCAAATGTGTAATGGTCTAATAGAACAGGATCTACTGAGGCTCTATACATGAGGCAGAGGTCATGTCTCAGTATAATGTATAATGTATGATACTCAGAAGATAGACAAGGCTTTGATGTAATCTGCATAGATTTTTATGATTTAGGCCCTTTTTTCAGGTAGGAAGCATTGTGATCATTCCAACTGTCACAAGTGTTTGGACAAGTACATGCCAAAAGTACACACGCTGAGACGATTGGAATCGGGCCATACGTGTAATAAGTATAATCACTTCTTTCTTTTTCTTGGTTCAGAGGCATCAATCTCCAGAAACAAAGGCTGTTCTTGTTTTACTGATTTGTTATGCCATGTTGGCTTCGGCAATAGAAAATCAAGACATATGCTGAGGAGAAAGAAGCTTAGTGAAGCATTTGTGTACTATAATAAATAATGTTTTTATACCACATGCAGATGTTTTCCAAAAGTTGAATCCTGTTCTATTATCTGAAGGTTCTTGTAGGGAAGATTCTACAGCAAACATTCCCATGTTGGAATATACTGGTGAGTACCTGATTATATTCTACAAGAGAGAATGTCCTCTGGCTCAGTAATCTAGAACATATGTTTAGTTTTGAAAGAATGTAACATTCTGCATGGGGTAAAGATTTATTTATGGACTCAGACTAACATCGTAAAACATGTAGTATCTGGAGTTTAATTCATCTGCATAATGATGGAACATACTGAATGGAGCAGAAAAAAAATACATCCTGGCTATTTGGTGCAGGATTAGGGCTTTCTCATGCATTGTCCACATGTCTACCTCAGGTATTGGCTGTGATCTCTAAGCTCATCTAAAGAGACTAGACTGATTAGCTGTGATGATGAGGAGGGGATGTGACATGTAAAAAGATTGTCACACAATGGAAATGATGGCATCATTTCTTAGCCCTAATAATACAAAGAATGAGTACAGATGCACTGTGTAGCTTACAAAGATTAGCGTCATCACACCTTCTAGTGCCATTACATGGGATTTTCTTCGTGAATGGACCTACTACAATGCCATTTTAAATAATTCTAGACTCTGTGGAAGGATACACATTTCCAAGTGTGTCTGTTGTGACTGTTGCCTGACAGCTCATTACCTAAGGTCTGCAGTCATAAGGTTATACTACCTCAAAGTGGGAGAAGAGGGTATCTGCTGAGGATTTATTTCAGGGGACGGCATATTTGCCAAGTAAAGGAGTGAATGGGTTAGTGGGGGAACACCAAGGAGACCATAGATGCTAACAGAATTGGAGCCCCCCCAATAATGTAAATAAAGGAGTTACAACAATTTTATTTTTAAATTGATGATAATTGATTGCATTATTTTTCAGTCCAAGAGATAAAACATAAGATTGCTACACCATATCTAGATTAAGTAGAAAGTGAAGAGTGTGCAATTCAAAATTGGCAATTTTTGGAACATTATATACTGTTATACACCATATAAATGGAAGTTTTATAATTTAAACATGGAGGCCTGAGATTTTTAAAGTCTTGTAGTCTTGCTAATCTTGTAGATTAATCAGTATGACTTATCATAGTAGTGTCTGCTGGCATAGTTCAACACAGAACTACTGAGTTTATTTAGAGCAGTATTAGCTTGTGCCCTTTAGCCCTAAGGAAAAAAAAAAACTCCGTTCCATTCATTCTTCCTTGTAGCTCCTCCCCAGAGAAGTGCTGCTGTCCACAGCTGCACAGTTGGATTCAGACTTGTTTCCCAGTGGCAGATATTAAGTTTGGGAAGAAGACTAAAGGTTAAGTACCCAGAGGTGTCCTATCACATCCCGCCTGCCTGGCCAACAATCTCTTTAACACAGCTACAGCTTGTACAGGAAGTGACCTCTGACCTCTTCCACTGCGTGAGGTGTGTGAGAATGTCTCTGCCAAATTGCCAAACAGGAAAAACAGTTCCCTTGCCAGTTTTTTTTTCCCACTCACTATGAGCTACTGTATTTGAGAAGCAACTAATCTTGAGATAAACGAGAAAAACAGAAAAACAGTAAACAACACATTCAAAGCTGTTCTTGGCATGAGATGCCTAAGATGTTTTGAGCATTGCTGTGTAGCTAAATACAGCACTGCACTCCTGCTGATTTAAGTTTTGAATGAAGTCAGGAGAACTTTACAGTCAAATCAAAACCGTAAGTGAATTGGAGAACCACATTTATTCAAAATAACTCATGTTGCCAAGCTACCAACCACAGTGCTGGTTACTGTTTTTTTTAGGTAAATAAAGTATTTAAAGAATGTAATGTTCTTTCTGATGTCTTTGTTGATAATCCTTACCCTTAAGAATATGTTACCTATGGAAACTGTCAAATTCGAACCATGTGAACAACAGTGAAGCATTTTGAAATAAAAATGACCTTGTTTGGTATTTTATGATGAAGACTTTGCACCATAACATATTCCTTGGGTTCAGCTACATCTTCTGAAATATTTAATGAAATGGTAGGCCATGATCTGACCACAGCAGCAGGAAAGACAAGGATCATGAACTTGAAAGAATGATTACACCTGCCGTCTTTATCATTCTTTCAGTGTCTGTCTGTCTGTCTCTGTCCATCTTTCTTCCTCTGTCTTTCTCTCCTGCTTTCATTCTCTCATTCTTATTGATTGTGTTCTCCCGCTGTTTACTTTTTATTGCTCTCACTGACTTTCTTTCTTCTTTCTTTAAAAAGTGTGGATTTCTGAAAGGGCTTCTTCAAAGTTTGGGGATGCCTTTCAAACAAAATCCATTTAAATAGAAGAACTGCATGACATTGCTCAGTTACCTCTCAGCTGTACAGATTTTCGCAGAATGTCCAGATTTTCGTCTTATATTTTTGGTCTTTTTCTCATAAAATTGTGGTTTTCTAGCAAATCATTGGAAAATCACTGAGGGTTGAAGTGAGAAAATAATGACAGACATTTGAGTTTCAGACTTCATACCCTTCAGAAAATTCATGCTAATGCAAAACCTGTTATCAACGTTCTAAGTTTGTAAGAGCAATATTTAAAAAGTGTCCCTATTTTGGGCCTTTGTCTCCCCATTATTTATGGCTTTGCCCAGATTTCTTGAGGTTGAGAGGTATGCTCCAATATAAGCTCAGATTTGGGTTGGATTCACAGCATTCACATACAGTATAATGAGATCGGTGTTGTATCACAGTATGGCACTAATGATAAGCATACGGCATTACAGCATTACATTACATTTCTCTACAGCAGAAAGGGGTAATAAGTCTACTTCATTTACCATTTAAGTGTACTTAATATTCTGTCTCCTTTCCATTCCTCCCTTCACTATGTACTTTTGTGTCACTCACAGCATCCTCTTTTGAATGCCCTTGTGGAGTTTTCTCTACCACTCATTCTGGTAGTCTGTTCTGTAGATCCACAACTCTCCCAGTGAAAAAGCCTTTTTTCACAATCTAGGAAGTAGTGGGTCCCCATAGTCTGCTACCCGTCTTTCCTCCTCTTAATAATCTTTCTTATCCTAACTACCTCACATCTACCTAACTTGATCCTGTACAGCCATAGGTTGGCCTCTGTGTCTGTTTTGGTCACTAGTGAGAATAATTCTAGCCATAATAGTCTCTGGTGACATCCCTTCCATTCTGTCAAATCTATGGACCAGAAGGTAACATAAATCATAACAATCATTAAATGCAGGGATCCACACTCACTGCCAGTAAACACATAAAAGGCTGTGTTGCAGACACCAAGGTATATAATGCAGAGATCAAAACTCACTGCCAGTAAACACATAATAGCCTGAGTTGCAGAAACAGGGTATATTGCACAGATACTATGGTGAAATCACTAAGCAGTGCTTTGCCATAAAAGAAAAGGTAAATAAAGACAGAAAAGAAAAGCATGTGAGTACACTATATTTTATTATTAATTAAAATAAATGCAGCTGATCTGAGGTACACCAAAATATATAATTATCAGGGAAATTAACATTATTTTATGATTCAAGTTATAATATAGTCTGGAATACATGCAAACTACGTTTTCTTATGTAGTCAAAAAGACTACCACTGCAAGTACTTTTAGGTTTTGAGTTATTACCTTCAGTTCTATGTGTGTATGAGCTACTGAAGCAATAGATTTGATGATGAAACAAGTATTGTAATCATGTCTAATCATGACAGTTTATCAAGATACTATAATGAAATATAATATGCATACCAACTTCTGTTTGAATATCAGGAACATCATAAACACAGATTAAAACATTTTAGAAGTAAATGCACCTAATTTATTATTTGACCATGGCTCAACACAGTGTGGCACTGTGTTTCTGCTTCTGGGGTCTCTCTAGTTGAGAATATACACCAGCATTCCTCCCTTTACCATCACAGCCATCTCGTTCTGGTCCTGGTGGCCCAGTCTAGCTGTGGTATACACACACCCAGACACATTTCCTGCTCTGTCAGCATCATTTCCTGTTTTCTTGTCAATACTTCAGACCAGGTTTGTTGCAACCTAAGTGCAGTAACCAGCACTGATCTGCACTGAGTACAAAATGCCATCTCTCTACTCATATCAGCTTTTCAACTCATTCTCCACTTTTAGGATCACAGGCATGTAGGAACAATACTAGGCAAGTGATCAAAGAATCCATAAAATGCCCAGCCATATAAACTTTTAAGTTGACTCATTTACAAATTTTTGTCACCTTTTACAACCATTTTTGATCATCTCCCAAACTGAGCAAGGCTGCATGTGATAACCTTGGTGTACATTTGTCTCAAACCCTCCAATCAGCCTAGCCTTAAAGATAGGTTGAGTGTCCTGTAGCCGTAATGTATTCCATAAGTGAGGAATACTTTGATTTATGAACCCAACCCTCCAGTGAGTTGTTTATTTTTTGGTGTAGATTTAGGTCCCTAGTGTGGGTGTTTATAGAGCCACTGTTCTTCCAAAGAAAGAGGAAGTGAAACAGGGTTGTGTCTTTCATGGCTCAAAAAGTGGGACACAGGTCACCTTGAAGCAGACAGTAGGCTATTGAGTATAAAGAGAGTTGTGGTAATTTGTTGGGATAGTTGGAAGGTTTATTTATTTATTTATTTATTTTAATTTTCTTAGTTAAATATTTTTGGGGGCTTTCCAGTTAAGTGGTTACTTGGATTTGTACATACCAAAAGAGGCATTGCATTCAATGATGGGTCTGATAAGGGAAGGGTACACCAATAAAATGACTTCTTTAGATCTTGAAAATATTACCTTGGAAATTAAATGAATTGGAAAGAAGGATTTCCTGACTGTTGTGGAAAAAGAATGATTAAATGAAAGAGGTTTCCCCTACATAAGTTTTGCGGTCGTTTATGACTGTACATGTTTAAATAGGAGTACAGTTTATAATATATGAAGTAGGAGCAGCTTTATTTCCAAATGTTACTGTGCTGCACTTTTTTGCATTTAGATTGAAACTGTTTTCAGTACGCCATGTGTGAGCATATTTCAGCCCTTGCTGGATCGGTTTAGTATCAGTGGATGAGTAGATAACAGTGTCCAGTCTGCAGATACCATCAGTCTTGGCCAACCATACTTAATGGCATGGATGTTTGCAAAATAAATGCCAAACAGAAGAAGCCCTAACAGTCATCCCTGTGCTATCCACCAGTTACAATTTTATACCAGGAACCTTTACAACCTAGGATGCGTTGGATAGCCAGGTGTTTCATTTTTTATGTCATCAGAAAAGAAACTAATCTGATTCTCTGCATTCACATAAATGTCAAAAATAACTTTGTAAACAACACTGACCCAATGTCATGTCACAAATCATCTTCAAGATTACATACATATTTCATCTCACTGACACCATTTGTGTCCTACCTTTTAACAATACAGGCACCTGTTCCTCAGTCTGCTTCCATCTTTCAACCCCTGCAGTTCTTCTAGCAACTTTTAGAATGGCATCGAGTCAAAGGCCTTGGTGAAGTCCAGGTAGACCATATCATCTGACACCCATTTGTCATGTATTCCTCTAATCCTTGTCAAAAAACTGGATCTGATCTGATAAGCAACTCTTTCCTGTCCATATTTCCTTCAGCTTATAACCAGTTTAGTGTAAATGTGTCCACTGTTATCATTTGAAGGATTTAGTTACCCAGGTGTTCATCTAGAATAGACCCTTTTGGAGGACACAGGTTACCTGTGGCATGCCACAGGTTTCAATCCTTGGCCTGGTGCTCTTGAAAGTGTTTGTTCAAGCACAACAATGCACATGAAAACAAGTTAACCATCTCTAAAGATGAGCCCAACACTTGGATGGTTGTGGAAGTTAAAAAGGTTAACCTTATAAGAGACTGAAGGTAGATGGTGAGGCAGACAGACAGGTGCCTGCTAGTGTTCAGTTCACAAAAAATATAAAGTGCCACATTTGCAGTGTAACATCTAAAGTGTGTAAGATGGGGGGGGTGCAACAGAGTTAAAGTAATTAGATAGTGAGAGAGAGACTGAGGGCTTGTCCAGGTAAACTGCCAAGAACAGAGTAAGACGTTTATTACCTGTGCTAATAGAATGGTGCTATGTATCCCCACAGAGACTGACTCCAAAGACAGTGAGTACAATATTCTACTGTGTAAACCACTCATCAGACTTTAAAGTGCTCTTCTTACTTCTGGACTTCATATTTACCATCTCTATCCTTTACTGGTGAGACTACGGCGATGCTATTGTTCATAAATGTGGAGGTCATATGTCAAGAACTTCATTGCGTCATTGATGGAGGCCAAAAGGAAGACATGCAGGATGACTAGGGGAACAGAAAGAGTAGACTATAGAGGTAGACTGAATTTTTACTGCAAGACAGAAAATATAATAGGAGCATCAACTAGGTGCATATGATCATAAAATTGGTTTTCAAGATAATGGAACTAAGGAAAAAGGCAGGTGTGCAGAAGGGGCCATCATGTATAAATAAGAAGAATTGAGAGTGGGCATGTGGGGATATAAAAATGGAGATGGGAAAACAAAAGGATGTCAATATGCAGAGGGTTGGAAGACAGGAACCATGGATCACAGAAGGTAAAATCAAGGCTACAGGGAATACTAGCAATAGAAATAAACCAAGGTAACACTGGATTTTTATGCAGTTAACAAAGAGTAAAAGTTAAGGGCAGAGTTTACCTCAGCTTAAGTAAAGGCTACTTTATAGTAAGGGAGCTGAATGAACAAAATGTGCTACCAGTCTGGTAGTAAGAGGAATTTTTTTTTTTTTTTTGTATAATTACTGGGTATCTACAAGACGCAGGAAAGTATGTTGAGGAGATGAGGACATTAGCTGCACCCATGGGCTCCATGGGGCAAACCAAAAGATAATTTGTCTTCTTCTGTTAGCTGATATATGCATATATGTATGAATGTTGTGGCTGCATGCCAAGCCTCCATACTTGTTTACTTCCTATTACCTGAATACAGTTTGATAACACTGATGCACTAGATCAGCATGCTAGTGACAGCAGCATGCGGCCTGCACCGCAGCTGAATTTCTGAGCACAGCAGAGATGAGTGTGATCCATTTTATACAGCACATGTTGTTGTGTCTTTCGGCTTTTCCCGGTTAGGGGTCGCCACAGTGGAACTCCGGTCCACTAATGATTGACAGTTGATTTTTACGTGCTGAGTTGCCGGCCCTAACGCACAACCTTCAACGAAGGTACGCCCATTCACACACGCCTCCACACAGAAGACGCTCTAGCTGAGAATTGAACGGGACAACATCTTGCTGTGAGGCAACAACGCTACCGCAGCACCACCACCACGGATATTTTATACAGCACATCATGTATTTAATTCTTGACTGGGTTAATGCAGTCATGGGAAACATCCATTACAAAGCATGCCATATTATTGTAGTGTAATTCAAGTGTGTCAGTGCTACAATGAAATGAGTTAATACAATGGCTTAAAATATCATCTCAAAAAGTAGCATTGTTTGTGTACTGTCCAATTTGGTATTGACAGTGAAGTATATTTTAGTTTTGTATAGCTAACAAAGAATTATTTGTTTAGTTTTACACATTGGGGAGATTCTGGATAGACAAGATTCTTCTCCAATAATGGAAACAACAGAGAAAAAAATAAAAGTAGACTAGATTCACAAACCACACTGCTAAAATTGACAGGCTCATGAAATCTTCATATCTAAAAGACTTTCATGCCTATAAAATACACTCTTCCTCTCAATTAAGCACATCTCATCAATTCATACCTACAGGAAAAGCTAGAATGACTACCTGGACACCTGCAAGTTCTAACATAGGATCTGGGGCATCAAGCTCCTGATGGTTACTAGGTCTTGAGCTTGTTTACCAGACCTGTGAATCGGTGTAAGCACTGGGAGATATGGGCAAAACCTCTGAGGTTAGAAGTGAATGAATCATCCATTCAAACCTTGAAGGGTATGTGCAGCTCTACTAGATTGATTGGTGGTGGTGCAGACTCATTTCTGTACTCACATGTCTTTGAGTATGAAGACATCTCATACATTCCCTCACTATATGTCTGTTATAAAAAAAAAGAAGCATTCTGCAACTACTTTTTAAGCTACAAGAAGCAGGAAGTCCAAAAGATGATCAGTTTTGCTCTATTATTGGAAGCTCACCGCAATGACTGCATCTGTATTTACTAAGTCTGTTACTTACACAATCAATCTCACTCCCTCTCTTGCTATGTTTCTCTCTCTGTCTCTCTCCTGATGACTGTTTGAAAAAGCAAATACATGCCACCCAAATCCTAAAGACTGGTCATGTGCAGCAATCTTAGGATTACAATCTAGTGTCTTTGCTCCCTTTTCTATCTGACATCTTCGAATAAAATACTCCATGAAAAATTTCTGAATCATATCAGATCTTTAAAGTTGTTGAAACAAGTACCGTATAATTCCCAGGTAAGATATGACTTGATGATAAATGATGTGTTTTATATATGATATACATTGAAATATGGATGCTAGAATGCTACTCAGTCATTTTCAAAACCCTTAACCATTTCATTCTCACCTTGCTGTTGTCCAAACTTAGCGTAAGTGCTAGGAGAAAGAATTATTTCAGAACTGTGCGTTGCATGCCTTTCAATCTTCTTAGGGGGAAAGCTTCTGGTATGCAATAATTTCAGGATGGGCTACAAATCTCCCCTACTGTGAGCCCTGTGACATCTGGGAGGGCTGCTCCTATTAAATGCTCATAAAACTGAAACTAAATTTTCATGAATGAAATTTTGCTCTTTTTTTTTTTCTTTCTGGAGATTAAATACTGGGGAATTATGGCACTAAGAGACTTAAGAGGTATGAAAAAATGATAAATAACATGAACAGCATGCTTAGAAAAGGGTGTAGCTGTTTGGTTCATAACCTTTCACTTTGCTATTACACATGCTCTTCACGCATCAGACACAAATTTGTTTTGTGATAGTATCATACTCCTAAACTGTTGTTACACTGTATGATTCACATCCTGAAGTGCTTAACTACAGCATATGTGTGGAAACAGAGACAGAAAGAATCATGGGAGTATCCCTACCTATATCCCTTTTAAATGTATGCTTTTAAATACTTGAAATGGCCATTTGCCTGAGCTGAGAAGTTCAAAGTTCCACTGATTTAGGAATTTCTTTATGTTTTTTCATATTCACAAATTGTTCCTTTGATGAATTAATATGACTTAGTATTATTTACCATGAATATTTGTTAAAGTGCTCTTACCAATAAAAGTGTGACAGACTGTTTCAATGTAGAACATGGAACTTTTAAAAATATGGAACACGCCTGATAGCAAGATGCAGTTGAGTGGAATAAGTGCAACTGCAACTACAGACAAGGCCTGTTCAACACCAGTACTTTGCAACTTCTATATTATTTCTTTCATTTTGTTTCTGTCATGCACACTACACACACACATATGCACACATGCACACAGACACACACACACACACACACACACACACACACACACACACACACACACACACACACACGTGCAAATACTAGATAATTGGTTTGATATTCTTAATATCAGTGCAAGTACATTTATACATTTTAAATAAGTGAAGCCTTTAGAAGCCTGTGGAGCAAAATAGGAAAACTTCTTAATTACAATTACCCAGATACTTAGGTTTACAAATATACAGATGTATAAATATTTTTTTTTTGCACAGAAGAAAGTAATCATTTTCAAAAGCATAAACATACTGTTAGAATGGTCTTTCAACATTCTAGGTCAATCCTAAAATGATCCTTATCTAAGGAATAGGCCCTGATTTGCTTTAATTCTTACATAGGAATGGAAAAAAAATCAAATTGTTCAAGTAAACAAAATGAATTTTTACAAATGTCAGAAGTCACAGGAGAAAACTCTTTGGTTTGATAAAACCCCTAGATTTGCAGGAAGTTACAAATGTCTTCAATTAAAATCTCTATTAAAATACAAATTGTTCTCATTGTTTCCAGAATTCTTGGCCCCAGGATATTGTCTCAGAAAACAATTGAAAAATAACAGATTCAAGTATTTTATTTACTTTGGACTTCTAGAATTGTATTACTTAAAGGGTATTGTTTGTGTCCAGAGTCCTATCAGTATTTGCTATGGGGTTATAAAGTTTGAATCACCTCAAGCACTTAATATGGCACGGACCAGAGTTCTAGCTGTTTGCATCTTGTTACTCACTCACCAGATGTTTGCAATTATTTTTTTTATTCAGTGCTTTTAGAAATCATTCAACTCTCCATTGCAGCTGAATACTAATAGATGTGTAAGAAACAAATGTTCCTCCTTACATTATAACCAAAAGGAAATCATTTTGTCTACACATAATTAATGTCTTTGACAATAATACGCTCTGTTACTAATAACTAAATATACTAATTATAAAATTTGTGCCAAATATAATTAGTTTCATTCAAATAAAATATAACTTTGGATACCTGTTTCAATAGCGTACCAGCAAAATTTAGGTCAGAAAGAAGCAAGTAGCCACTTAGTCAACCTAGCTTTTGATAATTATCATCACCACTTTCCTGAGGCTATAACATCATCACAGTGGCCACTTTCCTGAGGCCAAGTGAACATCATTACAGTGGCCACTTTCCTGAGGCTATGAAAACATCATCACAGTGGCCACTTTCCTGAGGCTATGAGGACATCATCACAGTGGCCACTTTTCTGAGGATATGAGAACATCATCACAATGGCCACCTTGCTAAGGCCATGCAATAATATATTCTACTTGCACATCACAGAGAACAGGAAAAAAAGAAGGGCTCATGGGCCTCCCTGCAAAATTATTCCAGTTAAAACGTCTAAAGAGGGAGACATAAGAGGCAGAAATGAGGAAGAGCCACCAGACACTCCATTTCTCCCTTTCAATGTTATCTTGAAACCACAGTGAGGGATGGAATGTTAACCCCACAAAATAGTTGCCTCAGTTACCACCATCACTCTGTGCTCACTTATGGCATAGTATACCATTCTCAAAAAAGGATTCTTCAGTACCATGTTCTCAGAGCTCGTTTCCCTTATAATACAAATCAGAAAATTGCATTCTTTGACCTGATGCTTCCCATAGACACCTGGATAGGTGATAATTTTGGTCCACTTCTTGCAGCATTAGTGGCCCCCAGGTTCTCCATTGTACCACACTTGGAGCATATTTATGTTAAGCATGGAGGGGTAATTATCTTTAGCTTGAACTGAAAACTGAAGAAAGTTAACTTTTGCTGTACCATCTCCTTGAGTTTCGTATGACAACAGGAGCAAATTATGAACATTTTGTATTCTAATCTAACCAATAGTGAGAGAATAAATCTGCAGGAGGGATTTTTTTCTGATTTCCTTATCCTCACTACTGACATATCCAAACAGCGTATTCTAGGGGACTACAAACTCAGGGTTGAAGAGGAGTCAGTTGCTTTTGTAAATTAATTTCTTGACATTATAAAAAGGTTCTGGTTTACTCAGATAGACACACGTGCTGTCTGTAGATTAGGGCATAGTTTAGACCCATTTGTCCAATTTTGTGTTATGAAGAGTCAGCCATCTTGAATTCAGTTACTGGCAGTGGTGTTGGAGAAGCTGAATGGGGTTGGGGGGTGGGTGATGGCACATGTAGAAGTGTGGACTCCATGTTTTGTTCCTACACAGGACATTTGAGTGGACACATATCATGCCAGCTGTAGATATGCCATTGCAGACAACAGTGCACATAATCTCTTGGATTGACATGGAAATGAATACTGAGGAAATGGTTAGGCCTTCAGTGGCAAACCCTTGTGATTTCCCAAGCAGATGCCATCACAGCACTGTTCCCATTACTCAGCCATTGCACTTGGGTGAAATGAAGGGGTCATAGAACTTTCACTTTATTGAGGTTTGAACAGACGAATTGGGCAGACAGGAGAGAGGGTTGATGAACACTGTGGGATTTGGTGTGGAAAAAAAAAGGCCCTCAAAAAAAACAGTGCTATGGTAAGTGATTTGATGATGGAACCAGTCAACTAGTCAGACCATTCCATCACTCATCACATGGTTGACCAATCCAAGAAGGAAATCCCATACCTATGTCCTATGTCCAATTTACCTGGACCTTTTCGATTCATACCTTGCTCAGCAAATTTCCAAACTGCAGGCTATTGATCCAGATGAGATGGACAGGGTATATAATTAACTTATAATTATCTCAAGGTGTACCTTTACCCCTTGTTGTATACAACCAAGCCACCTGACTTCACATGAACTATGGGCTCAGGGTTCAATTTGCAGCACCACAGACATTGGATGAGTGACCAAATAACAGAGCACACATACAGTGGATATAAAAAGTGTACACACCCCTGTTAAAATGCCAGGTTTTTGTGATATAAAAAAATGAGACCACAATAAATTATTTCAAAACTGTTCCCACTTTTAATGTGACCTATAACCTGTACAATTCAATTGAAAAACAAACAAATCTGTTAGGGGAAAAAATATAAAAAAAATTAAAAATACAATATGCTGGTTGCATAAGTGTGCACACCCTTAAATTAATACTTTGTTGAAGCATTTTTTGATTTAATTAGCATTCAGTCTTCTTGGGTAAGAGTCTATCACCATGGCATATCTTGACTTGGCAATATTTTCCCACTCTTCCTTGCAAAAGTGCTCCAAATCTGTCAGATTGAGAGGGCATCTCTTGTGCACAGCCTTCTTCAGGTCACCCCACAGATTTTCTATTGGATTTAGGTCTGGGCTCTGGCTGGGCCATTCCAAAACTTTAATTTTCTTCAGGTGAAGCCATTCTTTTGTTGATTTGGATGCATGCTTGGGGTCATTGTCATGCTGAAAGGTGAAATTCATCTTCATCTTCAGCTTTCTAGCAGATGCCTGAAGGTTTTGAGCCAAAAGTGATTGGTATTTGGAACTGTTCATAATTCCCTCCAACTTGACTAAAGCCCCAGTTCCAGCTGAAGAAAAGCAACCCCAAAGTATGATACTGCCACCATCATGCTTCACCGTGGGGATATTGTTCTTTTGGTGATGCAAATTGTTGATTTTGTGCCAAACGTACCTCTTGGAATTGTAGCCAAAAAGTTCAACCTTGGTCTCATCAGACCGTAACACATTTTTGCACATGCTTTTGGGAAACTTGATGTATTGTTCTGTAAATTTTAGCCAGGCCTGAATGTTTTTCTGTGTAAGAAAAGGCTTCCATCTTCCAACTCTACCCCATAGACCAGACATATGCAGAATACAGGAGATTGTTGTCACATGTAGTACACAACCAGTACTTTCCAGAAATTCCTGCAGCTCCTTCAGTGTTGCTGTAGCTTGGCAGCCTCCCTGACCAGTTTTCATCTTGTCTTTTCATCAATTTTGGAGGGACATCCAGTTCTTTGTAACATCACTGTTGTCCCATATTTTCTCCACTTTTTGATGACTGTCTTCACTGTGTTCCATGGTATATCCAATGCTGTGAAAAAAATTTTGTACCCTTCTCCTGACTGATACCTTTCAACAATGAGATCCCTTTGATGCTTTGAAAGCTCTCTGCAAACAAGTCTTTTGCTGTAGCAGGCAACTGAGTTAATGTCAGGAAAATCCTACTAGGACAGTTGAACTTTATTTGGAGTTGATCAGTCTCTTTAATTGATGGCAGGTGTGTACCCAATTAGACTGAATGCTGTAATTAATTGAAAAGGTGCTTCAACAAAGTATTAGTTTAAGGGTGTGCACACATGCAACCAGTGTATTGTACATTTTTTATTTTTTATATTTTTTCCCCTAACAGATTTGTTTATTTTTCAATTAAATTGTACAGATCATAGGTCACATTAAAGGTGGAAACAGTTTTGAAATGATTTATTGTGGTCTCATTTTTTATACCACAAAAACCTGGCATTTTAACAGGGGTGTGTACACTTTTTATATCCACTGTAGCATTGCACTGGTCTTCTTGACAACAAGCTTGTCTACATAATTATTTTTTATATAACAGGTAGAGATATCGCAAGTCTATGTACTTGCTGTGAAAAATCTTTGTTGTGATGAACCAACCAAAAGCCCTCTTCAGGGTGGTGGGAGATGGTGCATTCCTTTATGTCTCATAGCCAGGAAGATTTTTTTCAAGTCTGAAATGTGAATTAGTTGCTTGATGTTTCACCAGCAAGATTGCCTTCATTATACGTGGTGTAAAGTAATCACCTAGATTATGCCATGCTATTACTGAGATACAGTTATGTTGATTTTTATCTATGTTGTTTTCAATACAACACTAGCAGGATTGTGCTGGATCCCTGTCCTACTAGTCTGGTGCTTGCCTGTCTGGCAGTACTGGGCCCATTCCTATATCAGATCATCCTTACCCCACTTGTGGATAGAGTATTTCCAGCTAAATTAAATGTGGCCTTGATTGATCTAGTCCTCTGAAAGGCCATGGTAGATTTTAAGGATCTGGGTAATTATTAACTGGTCTCAAAACTTTCCTTCATTGGCTCTTGAAAAGTAGTTTGTGTACAACTTGATTCTTCTCTCACAGTTAATGGTGTCAGTGATCCATACCAATTTGTTTTATTATGCTAAACAGGTGTCCATTAGTAGGCGCTTTAATGATATGCTGATGACATGCAGCTTTATTTCTTTTTCCTCCAGGAGTCTGTTTCAGCCATAAACAGCCTAATTTGTAGCTGGAAAGGCATCTATACCTGCATAGTTAATTGGCAAAGATTGAACACATCCAAGTTGGTCGCAGTAGTTATTCATGTTATTCTAGGCGAGCCTTTTGTATTGGTTTTGTCTCCTAATATTGTCTGTGGGGAAAGCTAAATATAGTTCATGTTAAAAGTATGTGATCTGGGGTTAATTATTAATGACAGGCTGATTTTAAAGTTCCTGAACTCAGCTGTTGTCAAATCATCTTGCTTCCTTTCAATGAGCAGTGTCCTAATTAAGCACCTAATTCAACCTGCAGATCTCCCCGCTACAATACACACCATGGATCCCTTCCATCTGGATAACCATAATGCTCTTTACCTGCAGATTTGAGATTCATAATTTGATCACTCAGAGTTTGTGCAAACCCATGATCTGGCTTCTAATGGGGGTATCTAGGTGCAAACATATTATGCTAGTTTTTATTGGATTCCTATCAGGTGGCATATCATTGAAAGAGCTCTGATCTTGATATATCTGGCCATCAACACCCTGTTATCAAGCTGCCTGCAGAATCTGCTTAACTAGTAATGGCCATTCTACTTCCTGCATTTATTTTTCCATGGGCTGCTTGTGGTTCCCAGGACATGGCTGGAGTCTTCTAGTGTGTGTGAGCATTTGTCCATCAGATACCTTGACTGTGGAATTTCCTACCTTATTGTCTGATGGAATCCCCAGCACTGGCTGATTTTAATCACTCACTTAAAGCACACTTGTGTGAGCTTTTTTAGGATTAAGTTACTGTTTTAATCTCACAATTTAGTATGTAAAACGCATGCCTTATAATACCATGTTGTTTTAGATTTGATATGCTTGCTTATTACATTTTTACTAAATAATTGCCTTCTGTTTTAATTTACATAGTATTTGGGCACAAGTACTTAAATAAACATGGAGATGAAACTGAAATGTCTGCATTGTGTGCCATGATGCTTGCCATGTGCACATCTCTGTCTTTCATATAGTATCACATTTACAGAATGGCTGGAACATGTATAGCATACAATTGTATGAGCAGAAGTTCTAGAATTAAACAATTATTTTGTGCCATGTCAGTGAAGAATGTCATGCTGATAACATATGTAAATATATGCTGTACGCAAACTATACCTCTGTACATAATCACATTGCATATTTTAACACATCACTATTTGCATTTGATCAACCACATCAGAACAAATTCACTGTTTTCATGCAATGGAAACCCATAGAAAAGTGATATAATTTGAAATACATACATGTGGTCTAATATGATGACCATATGTGAATGTATGTCTTAGATGGATAGTGTCAGACACATGGCTTTTTTTTTACTTCCTACTGAGTAAATTTTAGTTATATATCTTCTAGTGACATAAGAATTTTCCTTTATTAATATCTAAATAACTTCTTAAATATGTTTTCTCTGCAGCAGTTGGAGTCTTCTACCCTTTGAATTTTCTTTGGTGAAGGTATCTTACTACATTTTACATGCTTAACATTTTCAGAAAATTTTGCTAATGTTTTCCTTTCCAATTGCCCTTAGAGCAACAGGGATCTGGGGTCAATGCAATTCACTTTGCTCTTCTGAACTTTTGTGAGTTCTGTCTTAAGTTTATTAATTGTTTTGTGAAGCATATTAAAAGAAATAAATAAGGACTGCATTTTCCACTGTAGTGTTAATAGGTTCATAGAAGATGAACTAGGGCCCTAGAAGTATAGCCCTCGAGTCCTTACAAGCCAAGCTATATTTATCCTGAGTTGCCCCAATTGTCAGTGGTTAGGTGAGTGAAGTTTGCAGAAGTAAGGGTCTATGTACCAGCTTCCTCTGTCCAGGAGGGACATGAGTGCCACCCCAGGAGTGAATTTGCGATCACCTATCCATTGATCTAGGTTGTATTTAAAGAGGGTCAGGGAAGGGCTCTGTTTCATGTGAATTGGAAGCTTGCTCCAGAGAAGTGGCAGTTTCTGAGAGATGTATCTATCTCTCCAGCATGACCTATTCATGTCAGAGGCTAGGTTAAGATCCCTGGTGCAAATGACCTGCATGCAGTTTGATTTATGAATGTGTAGCATTTCCATCAGGGGTGGGTCAGAGATTGCCCTGTAGGCCAGGCACACAGGTCACCCCTTAGCAACCTGTAGGAAACAGAACACAGTGGCAGGGCTTTCAGTCTTTTCACGTAAGATTTGTTTTGTGTACCCTGTAATTTCTTAATGAGAAAATTTCTGTGATGTCTCCAACTGTTGCAGATGTCTATGGAATTATACCATCCTTAGCTCTAGATAAAATGCCTTTACTTATGAGATGTGCATCACAGAAGGATTTCCTTGCTACTGTGGATACGTGGTGATCAAAGCTCAGATTGCTATCAACATGAATACCTAGATCACATACCACTGGGTCTACACTTAGGGGGGTGCTGTCTATAATGCAAATAGCAGGGATGTCAGCATTCCCAAAGGGAATAATAATGAATTTTTTTGCTTTTAGCTTTAATCCATATCTTTGTTACCAGTCATTTGTCTGCGTTAACCCTGTCTGTAGTATATTAACATTGTTTTGGGGGGCTTAATGATTGCTCCCAATTTGCAATTGTCACTGAACTTGGTCAGCCACAGACCATTCAAGTTTGCCTGGACTTCTGAGAAATAAATTCTAAACAGTAAGAGGCCTAGCACAGAACCTTGTGGTACACCACTGGTCACTGGTCTCTTGCTAGAGGTGAAGTCACCCATTCTGACAGTATGTGTCCTGTCGGTGAGCCAGTTGGCTACTCATCTGGTAATGTAGGGGTTAATTCCCAATTGGGAGAGCTTCTCTATAATACCTGAGTGGGGGATTGTGTCAAATGCCTTGGCTAGGTCAAGGTAGGTGGTATGTGCTGTTTTTCCCTCTTCCAGGGCCTTGGTGACTTTCTCGAAGAAGTCAGCCATATGTAACAGGCATGATCTACCTTTAACAAATCCAAACTGGGTAGGTTCCAGAGTTTGTAGATTATCTATGCCCTTGTTAATAAGGTCCATAATAACTTTTTTCATTGCCTTGCAGAACAGACTAGTCAAACTTATGGGCCTGTATTTCCTAGGGTCAGTTGATGGTACCCCTTTGTGTAGAGGGATTACTGTTGCTGTCCTTCATTCTGCCAGAAAATAGCCAGTTCACAGGCTATGGTTAAACAGAGATCCAAGTGGGTCTGCCAGGTTATGTTTTAAGTTATTTAAAAGGCAACCTGGGATGTTGTCTGGTCACATCAATGCCATGGTTTTGGCCTTGAAGAGCAGAGAGATGACCTGCTTTCTGAGGAATGGTGCAAGTATACTTTGGCGGATGACTGGAGGGGATGGGAGATGAAGTTTGCTCCAAATTTGTCAGCTAGCAGGCTATTACTTCCAGTTGAGTATGGGTGAAGCCATCCACAACCATTTCAGTGCATGGCTGGGTATTCCCTTTTAGATTGCAGACATAGTTGAAGAATGCCTTGTGATAATCCTTAGCTAGGGAGACTATTTTGCTTCATAATTAGCTCTGAAGGATTTGAAAAGATCTCTAATTTGTTTTGTTAAGCTAGAGAGAGATTTCTTCCTCTGCTGAGCCAGTTCCCTCTTGTTCATAGACATTAGTTTCTTTCTCTTGTTGTATAGCCTGTTTATACTAGGGGTCCACCAGGGTGGCTTGTTTTTTTTCTGGAAGACCTGGTTTTAATTTGGTGAGGAACAGCCAATTCTATACAACTGCTTAAATGTTTATACAGGGCATTGGTGTACACCTCAGCATAGGAGCCCATGTTATCTGTGTTCAAGGAGGTTTTGAAACTTCTTGTGCCATCACTTAGTGGGACGTAACTTGTCTTTGAAAAATTCTTAAGCATGTTTGAGCTTGATGGGGTATCTAGTCTTATAATTACATTATGATTTATGGTCTGATCTTACCAGAGAGGACATCACACGGGGGTGCAATGCCCTCCCATATTAGTGAGCACTATGTCCAGGACATTTGAGCCTCTTGTGGGTATGCTGACTAGCTGTTCCAGAGCATGTGCATTGACAAAGTCCAAGAACCTCTGAGACAGAATGTTTGTAATTGTGTATGTTTCTCAGTCGATAATATGCTAATTAAAATCATTCATGAGTAAATTATTGGGCTGTATGGCAAGTGACACCAGTAAGTCCATCCAGGTATGCGGTATGCTTTTCCTGTTTCATGGTGGGGGACTATAGCTAGCTATGAGGTGGTAGAGGGCTTTGCCTAATTGGACATGGAGTAGCTCAAGAGAGTAATACTGTTTGGTCAGTCTCTAGATGGAATTATCCTTAATGAAGATGGACACATCTCCTCCTTCTCTTCTTTCACGTTTATTTTGTGGTCTTAAAATATGGAAGACATTGTAGCCCTGCACAGCTAGGGTGCTTTCCATGCCTTTGAACCATGTCTCAGTGACTGCACAGACATTAGCATCTTCCAAAGTGAGGAGTGCTTCCAGAGAATGCAGTTTCTTGTTTAGACTCCTAGTATTAAGCAGCAGAGCCTTGAGTTTGTTTTGAGTGAATTTTGTTACGTCGGAAAGTCTGCTGTTTTGACATTGCCTAAAAAAAGGTGCTATGAGGGAGGCAAGCACCTTTTCCAGTATCCAAAAGCCTAGAGGAGACAGGTGCAGACCATGTCTGGCAAAGCAGTATGACCTGTCGACTATGTCTTTCCAGACTGACAGATATTGGATTCCCTTGGGCTGACATCAGAAGCTGAGTCAATTGTTAAAGTCAATTATTTTTTATTTGTATTGTTGCACCACCTTGGAGAAGGTAGAATGTTGCTTAAGTTAAGACTTATACCTACCTGTGACACATAATCTGAGAGTTCAGTCAAGTCTCTCTTCATATAATCCAGTGAGGTACGCCTCAAGTCATTCACCCCAACATGAACTATGAAGAAGTCATATCGGTACTTGTGGCTGAGTGACTTCATAGGTTCATAATTGTTTACTAGACTAATGACAACAAGGGACTTTTTAAGCCTAGCCATGCATCCCAAATCTCTGAAAAGTTCTGATACCCTTGATAAGTGTAAGCATGGGCCTGAGAGATGAAACATTTACAAGCAGGGGCCTGGGAGATGAATTATTTACAGGCTGCCTTTGTCCATTAGACACATAGGTGCCAAAGCAGGGATGTATTTCCTGTTCCCCATCAACTGTCCAAGTTACACTTGAATTGGCTTACGGAGGAACTCTGCTACACATGGATGGGGAGCCTGTTCCAGAGATGAGGTAGTCTCTGGGATACATACCTGTCTCTCCAGCAGGTCCTATTTATATCATGGATAATTCTGGTGCTGATTCTTTTGCAAATATGCAGGAGGTCCATCAGAGTTGGGTCTGATAATGGCCTGTATGCCAGGCATAGATTTCCCTCAACAGCCTGTAGGAGACAGGTTGCAGGTTTAAAGGCTTGAGGTGGTCTGCATAGGATATTTTACTTATATCCTGTATTCTTTTAGTAAGGAACTTCTGTTGACATTACATTTACTGGATATGCATGGTTAGGTACATACCAAACGGGGCATTGTACTCAATGAGAGGTCTGACAAATGCCAAATACAGTGGAACAATAACTTCATTGGACCTAGATGCCATACATTTATTTATAAGTTGCACAACATAGAATGATTTCCTCACTACTGTAGACACATGATGGTCAAAGGATTGGTTACTGTCTATGTGTGTCCCTAAGTTCCTGACTACTAGGTCAGCTCTAAGGTGTGTCTTGTGTGTTGTCAATATGATAGTTGCCAGGGGTGGATGACTTCCAGAAGGATACTAGTATGCATTTCTTGGCATTTAGTTTTAGTCCATGGCTCTGACACTGGTCTGTGTCAGCCCTTTCTGGAGAACATTTGTGTCAATGTGGGATTCAGTGACAACTCCTAATTTGCAATCATCTGCAAATTTAGTCAGCTAGAGACCATTGACATTTGCCTTGACTTCAGAGAAGTAAATGCCAAAAAGGAGCGGTCCAAGGACTGATCCCTGAGGACTCCACTTGTGACTGGCCTGTTTGTAGAGGTGAACTTCCCAATTCTAACTTCCTGAGTACTGTCTGTGAGCCAGTTGGCTATCTACCGTGACATACGGGTTTGTAGCTAACATCTAGGGTTTGTCAACAATGCCGGAGTGGGGTATTGTGTCAATTGCCTTGGCCAGGTCAAGTTAGGCAGTATAAGCCATTTTGCTCTCATCCATTGCTTTGGTAACCTTCTCAAAGAAGTCCACCAGGTTTAGTAGGCATGACCTGCCCTTGATGAAACCAAACTGGGGTGGGTCCAGTGTCTTGAGGTTTACTGTATTATTATTTATCATTTCCATGATAACTCTTTTCATGACTTTGCATATAAGACTAGTAAGACTTATGGTTCTTTAGTTTACAGGGTCTGTAGATGGCTCACTTTTGTCCAAAGGGATGACTGTTGCTTTTCTCCATTCATGAGACATGAAGCCTGTTTGGAGGCTATGGTTTAATGGCAATTCTAGAGGCCTCATAAATCATGCTTCATGCTATTTAGAAGGCATCCTGGGATATTGTCCGGCCCATTAATGCAGCGTTATTGGCCTTAGAGAGAGTATTAATGACCTGTTCCCTAGTGATAGCAGGGGAGTTATATCTGATGGGATTTCCAGAGGGAAAGTTGAGGGGGAGAGAGGGGTAACGTTGGAGCTGAATTTGTTGGCCAGTAGGTTTGCTATATCATCTAGCTCAGTTTAGGTGACTCCATTTACAATGAGCTCTGCACACTATTGTGTATTGCCTTTGAGGTTGTGGACATAGCTAAAGAATGCCTTGTGGTTCTCTTTGGCCTGGGAGGACAAATGTACCTCAAATTCTGGCTTTGGTGGACTTTATTTGTCCTCTGAGTTGTTTGTTTAGTTTGATGAGAGTGCTTTTTACCTGCTGGGTTCTGCACCTCCTAATTTTTGCCATGATTTCCTTCCTTCTGTTATACAGCCTATTGATTTTGTGATTCCACCAGCATGGCTTGCTTTTTGAGTTAGTTCTGTACTTCTTCCTGCCAGGTACAGCTGCCTCTTTGCAGCAATTAACACACTTGTGTAGGGTTTCTGTGAACAGTTCTGCTTAGGCAGCAATGTTCTCAGGGTTTCTGAGAACTTGAAATTTTGCCAGGTTATCACTTAATAGTAGGAGGTTTGCCTTAGAGTAGTTTCTGAGTATTCCATGGTTAGCTGGAGCTGGAAGGTCCAGGTTGTATTTTTACTTCAAAGGAGACCATTTTGTGGTCTGACCTTAACAGGGAAGAAATTACACTACAGGGTGCGCAGGGCTCTCCCATATTAGTGAGGACCAGATCTAGTATGGTTGCACCTTTGGTTGGTGTACTGACAATCTGGTCCAGGGAGTTTGTGTTCACAAAATCCAGGAATCTCGGTGTCTGTACATTTAGTGGATTCCCAGTTAATAGTAGTATGATTAAAGTTGCCCATGAATATGATATTGGAGTGGATGGTGAGTGTTTCCAGTAAGTTTAAATACATGGTATGGATTTCCTGGGTCATACAGGGGGACCTATAGCTTGCAAGGAAGTGGTACTGGATGTTGCCTATGGTGGTTTGAACGTGTGGGCATTGTTCTGTTTGACTAGTATTGAGGTATATTTATTTTTGATGCAAATAGAGACACCTCCACATTTAGACCCTGTCTATGTAGTAACTGGTCTAAATGTGTGGAAGGCATTATAACCTTGTACTGTCAGTGTGCTCTCTGTGGCTTTAAACCATGTCTCAGTGACTGCACATAAATCAGCTTTTGCTGGAGTGTAGAGAGCTTCTAGGGAGTGTAATCTTTTGTTTGGACTCCTAGCATTGAGCAGTAATACCTTTAGATTTTCTTGGTTTTTATTTGCTATGTCAGAAGTACTTTCAGTTTGGCATTGCCTAGAAAAGGTACTAGGGGGGAAGACAATGCTTTAGCTAATATTCAAAAGCCTAGTGAGCAAAGTTACAGATCATCCTAGGCAAAGCAGCGTGGTCTCTTGACCATTTCCTGTCATGCTGACAAATATTTCATCTCCTTAGAGTCACACCAGAAACTAATCCAATTATTAATCAGTCATCTTTTGTTTGTATTGTGGCATCATCCTTGGAGACAGTAAAATACTGCTCAATCCTAGGCTCAGACCAGCCTGGAACACATATTCATAGAGCTCCATGATGTCTCTCTTCATATAGTCTAGGGCGGTGCATCTGTGGTCACTTACACCCACATGAACATTGACTGAGTCATACTGGTACTTGTGGTCCAATGACCTGAGTGAGTGCATAATGTGGTGAACCCTAACCTTTGATAAGCAACTGATCATGATTTTCTCCTTACCCAGCCTGGTGAGAGGAACATCAGTATGTCTCATGATGGAGTCTCCAATCACCAGAATGTTGCATTGTGCAGTGGCTTACCTTATAGGTTTAGAAATAGAGGCTCCATGAGATGTAGCTGTATGTGTTGATGTGGGTATTGTTTTGAAAGAGTGTATTCGGGGCTGCTGAGGGTGCTTCCTACATGTACTTGATCTAGTAGGTCTTTCGGGTTTAGGAAGGTTACATTTAAGTGACTCAGCATATGTGGGTCTATATATCTGCTCTGAATTGTGTGTGATGGGTGCAGTGTGTGTACTACTGACAAACTTATTGACATTAGGAGTACTTTTATATGAGAGCTTTGCCTTCAGTGACATTGTGTAAATACTTCTCTCACATACTATATCAGTTTGAGAATTAACTGGTTGTCACTAAACATGAGGCAATTTCTACACTACCTTTCCTATTACCTGATTGATAGTTTAGGGTAGCGAATACCTAAACGTCCATCTGGTAATAGCAAAAGCAAAAAACCATGAATGGCCAATTTAACACAGGGAAAGAATTCCCTTGGCCGTTATGCAGATTTTACCCCTTTCCCCACTGTAGAGCAATCTTAGAGTTGGTATATTTAGTTGGGGGGAATGTGGAAGGCACAACCCTCCACATCGGGGGGTGTAGGGGGCGAAGGCTCCCACTTCATTTTGGTTTAAATGTTTTTTTTTCAGCCGAGGGAATTCATTCCCTACATTAAATCGGCAGTTTGCTGTTTTAATTTTTGATATTACCAGATCAACATTTAGGTATTCACTAACCTAAATGTTCGATCAGGTAATATAGACATGCCCATATCCAATAAGCTGGTAACAGAGATAGTGGGGAAGTTCATATCCATTGCAAAGGACCCTTTTTTTGATTAAACAGTTGAAGTGAGAATATAAAGCAATGTCAGTAGTATGGTTTGCAACTCTGGGGACAGTCCTTCTCACTGCAAACTAGTTGTCCTGTGTGTAACTAGGTACTGGTGAAATTTCAATCATGGTTTTACAGGTAAAATGTCACTCAAAATTTCTGTGTCTAAACAGGGCACTGCAAAACAATTGAGGGGAAACTAATAAGTAGATCCTGAAAATCAAAGGATGAAGTATTTAGGGAGATATTCTGAAGTTAGAAACAAATCAAGCAGTACTTACTGAAAACAAAGAATTAGCTTGTCAAGAAATGATAAAGAGAGGCTAGTTGCTTGAATGGCTACTGCCTGGAGACTACTAGTGCTGGTCTCACCACAGCTTCACTCTGCAAGGACTATTCTCCTTTGGTCCTTCTCTTACCAAAAGCAAAACATTAGTACAAATCCAAAGATGAGAATCAGGTCACAGCCTGTTTGGTAAAACACAGTTTTGCCCCAGATGGTGCAAGGGTCTGTAGGCTTGCTGTAGCCTTTTCCTGGTAGATGCCTTGAATGGCAACCAGACCAATCAGGAGCATCAAACACAGACACTCACTGCCCAACCAGAAATACTCAAGAATCAATGCACTCTGCTCATTCTCTCACCAGGAGAAGAATATAAGCACCAACTCCAAGCTGTCACCTACAAAGTAGTTATTAGGCTTTGTGGTGATCAGCAGTCTCCAGAAAATAATGTCCTTGTACTACTTTTCTCACCAGGAGAAAACGGAAGCACTAATCCCAAGATGACTACTGAGAGGTAGAATCTGGGCTCTCCAGTAACTGGTGGCCTTGCACTAGATGTTACAGATTTTAAAGGTAAGATGGAAAAAAAGTGGGTTAATATCCTAAGCACTTCAGTGTGTACTAAGCAGTTAGATATGAAAGAGGAGGTAACTTAAGCTTTAGCTATCTAAGTGGAGAGCCACTAATTTTAAAAGATCACAATCAAGATAGATTGAAAGGGGGTGGGTACTTTGAATCCTCTGGTTCTATGGAATACAGTGGAATGGCCAATAAATTTAAACAGTCAAAGGGGAGTGATTTCACAAAATGAAAGTTCTGTGCTTACTCACAACAGCCAATGAAAGGGGGGAGGGTATGAGATATGTGGTCAAATTAACATAAGGGACAGACAACTAGTAAGACAGCTGAGTTTAAAAACACAACGGCACCAGATGGGATGTTGATAAAAGATTTATGTGTGACTCACACAGAGCTGTGAACTCTTTCCTAGTTTTAATATGCAATTAAAAACAGAATACAAGCAAAACACAGTGTAAAGAAAACAAATCACACGAGTGCTTGAATGGCTTGATGGATCCTGGCACCTGTAACCTGGCTAACTGTAACCCATTTCTTATCCAGCCTTGTGAGGGGAACATCTGTGTGTCTGACAATGGACTCACCTATGACCAATACATGAGATTTTGTGGTGTTACGCCTTATGGGCTTATTTGTTGAGACTCTGGTATCTGTGTTGTGTTGTAGTTGTTTTTCACTTTATGTGTATAAGTGATTTCTATTTGGGAGGCCTCTGATCTTTTGTTAAGTTACTAGTGAGTACCTCCACATATGTGGCTTTATGTGTCATGTCCTTATTTAGTGTGTGTGTGTGTGTGTGTGTGTGTGTGTGTGTGTGTGTGTGTGTGTGTGTGTGTGTGTGTGTGTGTGTGTGTGTGTGTGTGTGCTGACAGCCTATTTGGCATTTGATTTACCCTTATGTGAAAGTCTTGCCTCCAGTTTCATAGTGTGACTACATCTCACACATAAAGTATTTGATTGTTTCAGGAATAAGTGGTTGTCAGTATACATGAGAAAATTACTACATTTCCTCAGGATGCCCATGCTATCAGGCTACCCAGAGAGATGATTGGAAACTGGAAACTCCCTGTCCATGATAGCAGACTCTTACTGTATGTTTAGTTATGCAAGGGAATGGGTTAATTTGACAGGACTGTACTGGTAGCACTGAGACTCCAAGACAGACCCATGCTTTGCATAAGCTAAAGGTTCATCGATAAGACAACAATGCTCAGTGCGCAACCGAGTTACTCCTACAGCAGCAGAAAAGCTTGAAACAGTTTTACTGATAGCTGTTTAGGAAAAAAACTGAGCTTCTAGGCTTTTGTGTCTATACAGGGCACTCCATGAAGAGCACCACCACATAAATGCAAGGCTTAAATATGAACAAAGAGAAACAAGTTTTAAGCTAACTACCAAACAGGAAAGCACACAGTAAGTCATACACCAGCCATCCCCAACTCAGGTTAGATCAGCACACTTCTGCCACAAGGGTGCAGAAAACACCTTCTTAATGTAGAATAGTTGGTTTGGCACCCAAGTGTAACAAGACCATACAAACTATTTGCAACAGCCATACAACTAACTGATACAATGTAATACAGTGCAATTAACTCCTTAAAGCACCAGCAGACATTTTTTAGCTATAAACACAATTTTCTGAATGTGGTTGTTAAGAGAAAATGGAAGACAATGAAGTGAAATGCAATGAGTTCAGAAGCTGTGATTGTGGTGATTTAGATATTATGGTTTAAACCAAAGTGAAAAAAAACCCACCAAAAACAGGTAAAAATAGTCTCAAGATCAACATAAATGCATTTAAAAAAAAACAAAACACGTTTTCATCTCCTACTTCCTCAGATGTGGACTGGCAGGCTAACAAATACCTTCATTTTATATATATATCCTCTAATTGTCAATGAATAATTAGTGATAGCCAATTAATTAGGTATTACAATTAAAACAAGCATTTAAAAGAAAACTCTATAAAGGTTTAAATAAACATATAAGCATGTTAAGCTATGATTAAAACAATACTAAGATATTTCTCTTCCTACAATTACCCATCCCATGATTTTCTAAAAAAACTTTTTCAAATAAATATTTATTCACCATACCATAATCCATAAAATTTAAAATCTGAAATGAATGAAAGGTGAATTAATAAAAAACAAATCAATAAAAACTTAATACACAAATGTACATTGGGTTAAAGCTTCACCTTCTGGTCAAGACCATATAATGCATAATTTACATCAAAGAAATGAAAAATGGTTCATAGGTTCATAGGTAGGTACTAGGCTATTTACCTGAAGGCATTTATAAGTCTAGCCAGAATGTGTTGGCTTTCGCCACTCCCTTAGATTAGTTCCCTGTGCCTCGGTCCAGCAGAGCCACTGAAGTGATCCCCAGGGTAAACTTTCTGTTTCTCATCCACTCGTCAAGGTTTCTCTTGAAGAGTGTTAGTGAGGAGCTCTGCCTAATGTATATTGGAATCTTGTTCCAAAGCATGGAAAGTCTCTGAGACAGGAATCTATCCCTCCAGCACGTCCTATTTATTGTTGTGGTGAGGTTTAGGTCCCTAGAGTGTGTGGCTCGAGGGGATATGGTTTTCTTTAGGTGGAGCCTGTCCATCAATTCTGGGTTGGACATGGCCTTGTATGTCAGGCAGAGATCACCTCTGAGTAGGCGGTATGCAACTGAGTACAGGTGGAGTTTCTTCAGTCAAGCTGCATAGGGCATCTGTTTGAGGCCAGTGATCCTCTTGGTGAGATACTTCTGTGGTCTTTCCAGCTGTTGCAGGTGTCTTGTAAGGTACATCCCAAATGGGGCATTGCACTCTATGATGAGTCTGATGAGTGATGAGTAGAGGGGCACAATAACCTCTTTTGATCTGGATGCGAACCCTTTTTTGATTAGGTGGGCCACATAGATGGATTTTCTAACCACTTTGGCAATGCAATTACCAAAGGAGAGATTACTATCTACTTGGGTCCCCAGATACCTTATTATGTCTTCTGTATTTAGGGGACTACCACCTATGTGGTAGTTTGTGGGTACTTTGTTTTTTCCAAAGGGAATGACTATGCACTTTTTGGCATTTAGCTTGAGGCCATGATTTTGACACCAGGTATCCAACTCAGTGAGATCCTTTTGGAGGATGTCTGTGTCAGCCAGAGAATCAATTATAGCCCCTAGTTTGCAGTTGTCTGCGAACTTAGTCAGCCATAGTCCTCTTGTGCTTGCCTGTACCTCTGAGAAGTATATGCAGAACAGGAGGGGTCCTAGGACTGAGCCCTGGGGAACGCCACTTGTAACCAGTTTACAGTTGGACCTAGCTCCCACAACTCTCACCATGTGGGTTCTGTCCATGAGCCAGTTGGCAACCCATCTTGTGACACAGGGGTTTATGTTCAGGCTGGTGAGCTTGTCTATAATACCAGAATGGGGAATGGTGTCAAAGGCCTTTGTGAGGTCTAGGTAGGCTGTGTGCACCACCTTTCCCTCATCTGTATCCTTGGTAACTGCCTCAAAGAAGTCCACCAGGTTTAGGAGGCATGATCTGCACTTAACAAATCCGAACTGGGTAGGGTCCAGTGTTTGGGGGTTCCCAATGTCTCTGTTAATGAGTTCCATGATGATACGCTCCATAGCCTTGAAGACCAAGCTAGTCAGGCTTATAGGGTGATAGTTCCTGGGGTCTGTTGTGGCTCCCCCTTTGTGGAGCAGAATAACCATTGCTGTGCACCACTCTATGGGTATGTAGTCTGTGGAGAGGCTGAGTTTGAACAGTATGTTTAGGTAAGGGGTTAGTTTGTCTTAAAGTTCATGTAGGACGCTGCCTGGGACACTGTCCCATCCCATTGATGCTGTGTTTTTGGCTTTGGAGAGGGCTGTTTTAACCTGAGTGTCTGTGATTTCAGAGGCTCTACATTTTTCTGGTATGGTTATAGGCCCTTTTGGGGTGAGAGGGGAGTGAAGTTTGCACTGAACCTGTCTACCAGGATGTTGGCAATATCAGTCGGTTTAGTGTATTTTGTGCCATTCTGCACTAACTCAAAAGCAGATCTGAGCATTGCCACTTAGATTCTTGACATAGCTAAAGAATGCCTTGTGGTTATCTTTGAAGTCCTTGGCAATTTTTCTTTTGAAGCTCGCCTTGGATGATTTTATGAGGGGATCGTAGTTTCTTGCTGATACTAATCAGGGATGTCTTCCCTTCTTGGGATTTTACTCTTTTCTGTACTAGTTTCCTCCTTCTATTGTATAGCTTGTTTATGGCAGGAGTCCACCAGACTGGTTTCCTTTTCTTGGGGGAGTGAGTCTTGGTTTTGCTTTGGATAGCACGATCCATGCATTCTTGTAGGTGCTCATAGAATGCATTAGTAAAGGATTTTGTAGCTTGGATAGCATTATCCTTTAGCATGGGGACTTTGAAACTTTCCACCTCGGTCTTAAGTAACGTGAAGTTTGCTTTTGAAAAGTTTTTCACTGTGGTTTCCTTGTCCAGGGGTGGGGTCGGAATGTGGATATCCAGAGTGATTGGTTTATTGTCAGATCTAACCAGAGAGGGGTTGTCCTTTGGTGTGGAACACCAGTCGCCCATGTTGGTGATGACCAGGTCCAATATGTTGTCACCTCTGGTGAAAGTGTTGACCAGTTGATCCAGGGTGTTTGAGTTTATAAATTCTAGGAAATGTTGGGCAAGGGGGTTAGTACTTGAGTACTTTTTCCAGTTAATGTTTGGGTAATTGAAATCACCAAATATTAGGGTGTTTGGTAGGAACTTTATGTTTCCCAGTGTTTCCAGAAATGCAGAATGGGGGTCCTGGGACATGATGGGTGATCTGTAGCAAGCTACAATTTGAATTGCAGTTTTGCCCATTGTTAGTTGCACGTGGATGATCTCTGAAGCATCGTGCTGTGCCACTAACCTGGAGGTGTGGGTATCCTTGATTAATATGGATAACACCCCGCCTTTTTTATTTCGGTCCGGATTCTGTGGCCGAAATGTATGGTATGAGTTGTAGCCTGATAGTGCTGGGGTGCTCTCTGGAGCCTTAAACCAGGTTTCTGTTGCTGCACATATATCGATTTTCTCCATACTGAGGAGTGTCTTGAGTGCATGCATTTTGAGATTTATACTTCCGGCATTGAGTAGCATTACCCTCAGTTTTCTGTTACTTGTGCTATTTATGGCAGTGGGTTTGTCTTTTGAGCCTTGCCTAAAATAGGCACTATGGGGGTGGCAAGAGCCTTGGCCAGTATTTCAAAGGATAAGGGTGGCAGGTGCAAGACTTCTCTAGTGAAGCAGCATGGCTTGTCGAGCATGTCATCCTAGGCAGACAGAGACTGGATCCCCTTTGAATGACACCAGAAACTTAGCCAATTGTTGAAATTGATAATTTTTTCTTTATACCGTAGTATCATTCTTGGTGAAGACAGGATGCTACTCATGGTCAGGGTCATACCGGCCTGGGCTACGTGATCAGAAGCTCTTCCATATTTCTTTTCATGTAGTCCACTGAGGTATGGCTCAGGTCATTCACACCGCCATGGCCAATGACAGAGTCGTATTTGTACTTGTTCTAGAGTGACCTGAGTACTTGTGTTATGTGGTGGATCCTGGCACCTGACAGGCAGCTAACAGTAACCTTCTCCTTATTCAGCCTAGTGAGTAGGACGTCAGTGTGCCTGACTATAGAGTCACCTATTACTAGTGTGTTGGGTATGTTATTTTGCCTTGAGGGCTGTGATTGCATGGCACACTGGTTTTGTGAAGTATGTGTTTCATGGTTTGTGTTGGGGGATGGAGGTTGCTTGGATGTCTGCTTAGGAGGTCTCTGTTGCTTTTGCAGATTTTTATTTAGAGCCTCTGAGTATGTTTTTGTGTATTTATGTGTGTTTTTTGCTGGTGCTGGTTTAATGGCTCTATGTGAGACTGGTGGTGTTATGCAAGTATTTCCCTACTCCTCTTGACTGTCTGATCCAGTCTTGGGTTGAGACAGCTTAGCCTCCAGTTTGGCTGTATAATTGCATCTCTCGCATGTATTAGTGTTTGGTGGTAGGAGGAGAGGGTTGTCTGTGTACATGAGGCAGTTGTAACATTGTGTCAAAATGCCCAGATTCACCAGTTGGACTGGAGAGTACACCTGAAACTGCCCTTTGGACATGCCTGGATAGGTACAGTGAACTGTTTTACTGATTGGCTGGTAAGGTTGAATAGAGAGCCTTATCCTTCTGTACAGTATAGGGGGGTCTAGTGCTAGGGTTTATAAGTGCTTGCTATGAGTTTTGAGCAAGTGCCGGGCTGAGAAATGAATGGCTTGAGTGCTTAAGTTGAAAGTATGTCTAGTTCCAAGGGGAAAATTGAAGAGGAGAATTTGGGGAGCCGGGAGTAGTTATACTCTAGCTAACCGGCACTGCCTGACATGCAAAACCGGGCAAATGCGTTTTTTTATAGCAGGGAAATGAAAGAAATAGAAATTATTCCAAAATGGCCAATAAACTACTAATTTCTGGGCTGAAACCACTCCTCCAGGGACAGATACGCTGCTCAAAGCGCCCCTCTCTCACAGGTGAACAGAGAAACTTCCGTCTATCTAAGTAAGGCATGGGCAAACACAGAGATTTGTAACACAGCCCTGATTTTAGCACTAACCTGAAAACTAGACTATACTAGCTTAGAAAGGCAGGAAACAAGTATATATTTTTTGTTTTGTTTTTTTTTACAGAAAATAAAGCAAATACAATAAAAAAACACTTTAAATGCACAGAAAAGGATACTTATTGTTATATATCTCAGATCAGAGTTGTAGTCAATTCCTCTAGTAATAAAGTAGGAAGAAACACCAATACAGTAAAAGTAGATGAATAAAGTGCAATATATATATATATATATATATATATATATATATATATATATATATATATATATATATATATATATATATATATATATATATATATATATATATATATATATATATATATATATATAAACAGTAGAAAATTAACAAACTGATTTAAACAAGTTACCCAATTAACCAGAAAAAAAGCTCAAAACTGAGCCCTGTTCTAGCCGTCTTCAATCAGACAAGTTCTAACTGCACACTCCTGCCACTAGGTTGCAGGGTAACCTTCTCCAAAATAGATGAGATGGCCTGAATCAGTCCTCAAGTTATACAAACAAAGCTAGATTCAGCAGGCCTGAATCTGGTCTATGTTACAGCAACAAGGCTCACCAATTTCAGAAAGAAACAGTTCAAATAAGCAGGCACAATAAGTCTGTGACCAGAAATTCCCAGCTCAGAAGGGCAAATCAAGCCTCTCCTCCCACAAGAGTGCAGACCACAAACCTTCTTAATGTAGAATAACTGGCCTGAAGCCCAATTGCTTAAACCAGAACTAATACACTTTTAGAATAGCAGACACTGAGCCTTCAATCAGCAATTCCCAGCTTAGAAGGATGTAAGCTACCTGTCCTGCCAGAACAGTGCAGACCACAAACCTTCTTAATGTAAAACAGCTGGTATGAAGCACAAGTGCTTAAACCAAAAGACTTAGAATAACAGTTACAATTTAATCAGGCTACTACCAAGCAGTACTAAATGCAGCAGAATAAATAAAATTGAGTACTTTTAAGAAGAGGCAAAAGCAAAATAAAGTAGGAGGAAACACAAATACAGTAAAAGCAGATGAATAAAGTGCACTTTTTTTGTTAGTAAAGTGCAAGGAGAGAGGAAGAAAGAACCTAAGTGGGTTGGCCTTCTCAAATCTTCTCTCTGTGTTATGTAGAGTGAACACTAGACTCAGAATATGATCTCACTGTACTTGGTTAAGTGAGCAAATGAGATGGACCAAGGAGGAGTGTTCTAATACAGACTTACAGGAGGGGTGGGCAATTTCAGAGCCACCAACACTAACACCAAGACAAGAACAGGGAAGGTGAGTAGGGAACTAACTGCAGAGAGACACACAGCACACTCTAGCCTATCAGTTAAATATCAAAGAAGTGAGAAGACCACCACCCCCTCTTACAGCAGAGAGACACACATCACACTATTCAGTGAAACAATTAGGTGACAGAAAAAATAAAATACAGTACTTTTAAAACTGCAAGTTTGCACTTAACAGAAGACTAAAATACAGTACTGCAAGTTTGCACTTAACTTCAGCTTCTAATGCAGGTGATTGTAGCCAACCAATTCTCTCAGAAATTGAGCATAAAATTAATTCTCAAACTTTGTTTCTAGCACTAAAAAGTACTGAGGAAACCCTCTAGACTAACAGTTAAATATCAGATAACAAAGAAGTAAGAAGTCCACCACCCCTTCTTACAGCAGAGAGACACAGCACACTATTCAGTGAGACAATTAGGTGACAGAAAAAATAATATACAGTACTTTTAAAACTGCAAGTTTGCACTTAACAGAAGACTAAACTACAGCACTGCAAGTTTGCACTTAACTTCAACTTCTAATGTAGGTGATTGTAGCCAACCAAGTCTCTCAGAAATTGAGCATAAAATGAATTCTCAAACTTTGTGGCTAGCACTTAAAAGTACAAAGGAAACCCTCTAGGCTAACAGTGAAATTTCAGATAACAAAGAAGTGAGAAGACCACCACCCCCTCTTACAGCATAGAGACACATAGCACACTATTCAGTGAAACAGTTAGGTGACAGAAAAAATAAAATACAGTACTTTTAAAACTGCAAGTTTGCACTTAACAGAAGACTAAAATACAGTACTGCTAGTTTGCACTTAACTTCAGCTTCTAATGCAGATGATTGTAGCCAACCAAGTCTAACAAAATAATATTGAATAAAATGTGTACTAAAATCTTGAAATTAATTTATAAAAACACTCTCATCTTTTTATCAATATATTGACACATATAACCCACCTATTGTTCAAGATACAATGATCCTAATTTACAGTTAAGCAGATCTCAGTGTTAGGGACTATTGATAAATTCTCATTCAACCCTGGGTGTATATTTGCTTGTAGCAAAACCTGCCACCATAGCTCCCTATATTCCCTCTATCAGCAACCTGGCAAGGCTATTGATATCCAACTGAACATAAGAGAAACCTATCCTAGAAGCCCAACAGGAACTACCTAGACTCTCTGTGGTCTGCCTCACAGTGTAGGTGTTATCCTAGAGTATCTTTAGGATTAAACTATAACTTGTGAGCGCTTTCATTTAATATTAATTGTGAGTGTATTAAATTTAAATTAATCTGTAAGGACCAGCACTCTCGCGGACCTACCCCTCTGACCTTTCTCTTAATTATCTTACCCCCCCAGCTCCTATCCTAGTGGAGCTAGTGCTCTCCCTTCATTTACCACTAGAGGGCAGCACACTTCAAGCCATGGTAAACTATCTTTTACCAGCAGTAGAAATCCACTAGCTCTGCTGTCCAGCCTTTCTCTGTTATCCCTGCTTCTACTTTTGACTCAAGTAATTACCCCATACCAAGCCTTTCTCTGCTATCCCTGCTTCTACTTTTGACTCAAGTAATTACCCCTTACCCCTTGAAAAGCTGAATAGATACTTATCCTGGTTAGAGTGAGAGCTTCAGTAACAACACAAGCCCTTATCAACTACTGCCATAGCTACTGGCCCACTTACTTTTACTTTCTGCTTAAACTTCCATACATTCTACAGCACCATTTATAAATTATCTTTTCTCTCTGTTCTACAACCCTTTACTCTTACCCTTCTCCCCTTACATAGCTATATCTTGCTCCCCACTTTCAGTTTAGTAGTATCAGGAAATGTCTCTTACCTTTCCTTAGCCTGTAAAATACAGTCTCTCTGTTGAACTGATTGCCTCTCAGCCTCTCTCTGCTCTGACCCGCTCCGTTCGCCCTGTGGGCTCACTCTGCTCCCCTACCCTACCCTCAATTCCCACACACCCCCAGTGGTCCTACACTTATACTTCCCTAACCACACCCTCTCTCTCTTCCAACCTATCCCATACCTTCACCTCATCCCATACACTTTAGTCACACCCCCATCACACCCCTATCACTCTTAATCAGCCACACCTTAAATATCTTACCAATTTCACTCTACTCTTAACTACTATAAATTAGTGCCATCCTCTCTTCCCTTCCCTTATCATTTATCTTCTCTTTCCCAATCTCCTCACTCCTCTGATTTATAAACTCAATAAAATGCCTCTAGCTATTCTAACCAAGCTAACTCTTGCATTTATACTTCCTACTGTCCTGACCTCAACCTACCTTCTTACCTCCTATGAAAAACTTCACTACTACCATCTCAACCTCCCCCTAAAGCAAACAGCAATCTATACTCATATACCCTCTTATAGTCATACTAATATAACATCCACTTCCAGTTACCTACTACCAAAATACCATAGACTCTCTCACATTAAACACAACATGCCCACTATAAAGAAAGTGAAACCTCAAACTTACCTTAGGTATAATTCATTAATAAAACTAAAAAATCCCTCCTTAAAAGATGGTGACATCCACCCCAACCCTGGCCCTGCCAACCCCACTATCCATTCAATCCATCCTAAACTTCATAACTCTCTCCTAATAGGACACCTAAATATCCAAAGCATTAATAATAAAATAGCCCACCTCCATGCCATCCTAGATATTTACTCCTTTGATATCCTCTGCCTCACTGAAACTTGGTTGAAACCAGAAACTAAAGATAATGTAATCATCCCCCAAGGCTATAACATACTTAGACAAGATCGTACAAAATGGAAAGGGGGTGGAGTAGCAGTTCTATTTAAAGATGGACTTCATATCTCTACCCTACCTTATAATCCAACCCAGGATAGTAACGCAGAAGTTCTCATCTCCAAACTCCAAATCAATTCTAACAAATCTTTATACATTATCTGTATTTACTTACCACCAGGAAATAACATCTCTACAATAGAGGCCATATTAAACTGGGTGTCTTCTACTTACCCCCAAGAAACTATAATACTAGGTGACTTTAACATTGACTGGAAAGGTGTTAGTTCAGAAAATCCTACTTCTCAGATTAACCTCCACGGCTTTAGCCAAACTATAACCTCTACAACCAGAATTAACAAACCAAGTAAAAAAGAGGGTATCTTAGACTGGATACTTATAAACAAACACCAACAATCTTATAAGGTAGGAATATTGCCAGGCAATGTGAGTGATTATTTTTTAACCTACATCATAAGAGAAAAGAATGATCTTCCCAACCTCCCCACCTTTAGGATAGCTCATTCTACCAAACACTTTAACTTAGAATTATTTCAAACTGAACTTAATGCCTGTGACTGGAACCCTTTAAAAACCCTTCCACTTGAAGAGGCTGTAAAGTTTTTTAACAATAAATTCCTATCTATCCTAGATACACATGCACCTAAACGGTCCATCAGAATGAAGTCCAACCCAGCCCCATGGCTCTCTAATGAAACCAGACATCAAATCCTGCTTAGAAACAAAGCATGGGCTAAGTGGAGAGCAAACAGAAATATCTCTGATCAACTAAATTTTAAGCAACTGAGAAATAGTTCAAAAAAGGCAATACTTACAGATAAAAAGAACTACTACTATAAACTGCAGCAAACACACCAACATAATCCTCAAAAGTTTTGGGCTAGTATCAATAAACTCCTTTCCTCAGGCCACTCTCAAATACCTACCCCACTTGACGCCGATCCAAATCCCCCCATCAAACTGCCAATACCTTTAACTCTTTCTTCACAGACACCATACAATCTCTAGCTAGACAACTTATCCCAGACAATTCAAGCCTTCCCACTACCCCATCAGGCTCTCTACCTACATTTAAACTACAACCCATCTCTACTACTCTCATCTATAAATTCATTCAAAACCTCAAGCCATGTACTCCTTCCGCTGATCAACTACCATCACAATATCTCCAAAAAGCAGCCAAAGCAGCCAAAGCAATTGCCCACCCTATATCTATCCTTATAAATAGAACAATCAAAGAGGGTACCATTCCAATTATTTGGAAAATCTCCCTTATTATTCCCCTACATAAAGGTGGGAACTCAAATGACTACTCAAACTTCTGGCCTATAACTCTCTTATCACCCCTAGCAAAAATTTTAGAAAAATGCATTCACAAACAACTTTTACATCATCTGTCACAATATAACATAATAGCAGACTGATCCTTGGAACCAAAGGCAATAACAGCAACAACACCACAAGCTCACGACCAGAGATATCACCAGGAACCGGGTAGTTTGTAACAAACTCTGATTTAATTAAATGTAACTTGCACAGATAAAATATTCACGAAAATAATTAAAAAACAGGCTTTATCAAGACAATGACATGCTCAGTGTCAATAATCAATTATACAATTAATTATTTAGAGCAGTCTCATTAAAATGTAGTCTCCTATTTTATAAAGGTACATAATTATTATTTACAACAGTTACAGAAAAAGAAAAATAGAAAATACAGCAGCAGCAGCAAAAATCTTCTGTAAAGAACTTCTTGAATATTTTTTGTTGTCATTACTTTTTTATATAATGTTTCATAATAATTTAAGGGTCCTACTTGTATCTGATTAACAACTATTTCTAAAAATTCTTGTTAAAATCCTAATTATGTTAAATACAATGAATATTACTATTAGATTATATAAATATAAATATGAATATAGATATTCTTATGTATTGAATATTCAGCTTTAAAAGTTATTAATATAAATTAATCTTACTGTATTAGTAATTCACAATATTAAATATACTAATCAATACATCTTATTTTCTAAGTATAAATTAATTAAAAACATCCTTGTTGAATAAATATAATACATAATCTTGCTTATAAATGTTTTGATTCTAATTTATTAGGACTGTGTTAAGCACTTTTTTAAAAAACTAGATCCATCCACATTAACTTATATATAATGTACCATAATTGTTTTAGCCACCATCTATAATTTAGCCCTACGTAACTTGAGAGCACTATTAATATTGATTGCATCATTAAGCCCTGGTTGGCAGACTGCCAACATGGCTTTAGGCCATCTCATAGTACCACTACTGCCCTTTTATCCTTTACAGATACCATTAATAGAAACCGCAATAAAAACATCCTCTCATCTGCACTCTTCATCAACCTTTCAAAAGCTTTCGACATGGTCTCTTAATCAATATTCTTCAATTTGACTCTCAAGCTGTTAAATGGTTCTGCTCCTACCTCAGCAACAGGCAACAGGCAGTTCTCTGGGAAAATCAAATTTCATCTGTTCTCTCCCTCAAGGCTCTATTCTTGGACCACTACTTTTCTCATTATTTATCACTTCCAATAATGGCACTGTCATATTCCCCTGACTCTACTGCTAAACTGTTAGGAATAACCATTAAATAACACCATTAAATAAAACCTTTCCTAACTCCAGCAGCCAGAACCAGAATTGCTCATTCCCATCTAATTTCTACTCTTCTGTATGCCTCACCTATTTATACCAACCTTCAACAAACTAGCAACTTCCTACAACAACATCACCAGATTTGCCACTGGCAATGAACCCACCACTGTTTGAATCTTAATTCCAAAACCAACTGACAATCTCCCAATTTACGATTGCCCACAAAATATTTTATCAATTTCTAGCAAACTCCTCTCAGCCATTATAAAATCTAACAACATGGCTGGTGACTCTCTGTTTACTAACACAGCAGGAAAAAACTGGAACTTGCTACCTACTGAACTAACCCTAATCACATCCTTGCCTCTCTTTAAACAAAAACTTAAAAAACACCTCAAAATTCACTGGTTATGCCTCCCACCTCTGTACTTTATTTCACATTCCTTACAAACTTCAAAACTTTTAAATTCTTATGCTTGTAAGTAAGTCTTGCACTGTTTCAAACTCTAATCTATATACTGCTGAATAATGTTCTACTAGAAGTGAAAACTTCCTTATTTATCTTAATATGCTACATTCTATTGTTGATTTTCCAAGTATATATATTATTTACTGATGCTTTTTCAAGTGTAAATACTTTTATTATGTTATTTATTTTTATTTATTGTATTTTATTTTATTTTACATTTGTTGACTGGGCTAGTCTAACTGGATATAGGTCCATTTTCAGTAGAGGCCCAAGGAGAAAAGCTCCAATGGTTATTACAAGTTTAAACAGAAATAGTCAATACAATACAATAGGCAAAACAGAGTTAGTTAATATATGCAAAATACAAATATGATAGAAGCAAAAACAAAAGAGAAATAATAACAACGTCTTAAAATTTTTTTTTTTTTGTTTTCCAATGGTCATACAGTATATATGATATAACATTTATCTACATAGATGTTATGTAAAGGGATAGTTATCAAGGATATAGGGAAAAGAGAGTGAAAGTATTATGGTAGTAGAAAAGAGAGAGGAAGAAGGAAAGTTAATCTGGGTTGGTACAGGAGCAAAGTCAGTGATTATTGAGATGCATTTTCAGTTGTCTTTTAAAAAGTGGTAGTGCGGACAAAGATGTTATCATTCTTGCTGTATTTTTTTTATCAATCCTTTCTTTTAACATGTAATTACATTTTAATTTTTTTTCTATCTTGTTGGAGCTTTTCTCCCCGGGCCTCTACTGAAAATGGAAATATATCCAGCTAGACCAGCCCGGTTAACAAATGTAAAATAAAATAAAAAATAAATATATTCATTTTTTTCTTTCCATAATCCACCCTTACATCCTTCTTCACATTTTCTAAAACAAAGAATAGAAAGTGTACATTTCCACAGTCTTGTAAATGTTTATACAATACATTGGTTTCTTTCTTTCTTTGGATTTCATAATAATGGGCGGCGCAGTGGTGCAGTGGTTAACATTGTCACCTCCCAGCAAGAAGTTCTCTGGTTCGATTCTCAGCTGGGGTGCCTTCTGTGTGGAGTTTGCATGTTCTCCCTGTGTTCGCATGGGTTTCCTCCGGGTACTCTGGTTTCCTTCCACATTCCAAAGACATGCATCTGGAGCATTTCTCCCCAGGCCTCCGCTGAAAACAGGCTCTGTGGAACCTAGTCGGACTTTCCCGATCAACAAAATGATAAATAAATAAAATAAATAAATAAAATAATGTTCATAAATCCTCCTTCGTCATTTCCATTCAGTCTTCCCTACGTAGAAAGATTGACATGTCTGACATATTGATAAATATACCAAACCCAAGGAATCACAATTGTGATAGTCCTTTCCATTTAACCAAACATTTCTGGATTTAAAAAAAAAACTTTTTCTTTGTTAATTATATAACAACATTGTGTGCATTGTTCACACTTATATGTCCACTTCTTTGCTCTAGTTACTTTATCCTATTCACCAGCATTTTCCATTAAGCTCTTAAGATTGTGGGAATTTTTATAAACAACTTTTAACTTATTATTCCTTATTTTCTCCAAATCTGTCAATCCCTTAAACCTATTCCATTCAAGTTCCACAATTTTCCTTATAAATTTTGAACTTGCATTATATTCTAATATGAGGGCTTTTCCAAAATGTTCCTTATTATTCTCCTTTTGGGTAACCTTTTCCTCATTCACTCCTAAAATGGGTTTGAATCTATCCTGTCTACCCTCCCAAACTTCATTTTGTATTTGTTCTATCATATCTTCCAGATAGTTCCTAGCAATAAACAATTCTTTTAAAAACTTCATCACCTTCTCAAACTCTCTATCACTGGAGGTCATTCTACATGACCTAATAAATTGACCTCTAACAATATTCCTTTTGTAGTGAATCAGATGAGCACTATTGTAATGTAAATATGAGTTTGAGAAAGTATTTTTTCTATATATTTTGGAGTTAAATTTATTGTTCTCACTATAAATGTCAATGTCCAAATATTGCAGTTTGTTTCGGGAGACTTTGTGGGTGAATTCCAAATAAGTGGTGGTGTTATTTAAAGAATTCATAAAATCATCTATCATTTCCTTTGAAGCTGTCCATAAAATACAAATGTCATCTAAAAACCTTCTGTACATTATCCAACATTTATTGTAAATATTATTTAAAATAATTTTTCTTTCCATTTTCCTAAAATAAAATTTGCGTATATAGGGGCACATGCCGCACCCATAGCCACCCCTTTTATCTGATGAAAAAATTCCCCCTTAAAATAAATAAAATTATATTTCAGAATTAACTCCATTAGTTGCAGGCATACTATACACTCATTATGGGTTAGTTCCCTATCTTCAAAAATTATTTTTTCTAATAATTTGATACCTTCATTGTGTGTATACAGGAGAATAAATCCACTATATCTATGGTGAGAAATAACATCCCATCTCGATACATATCTTGTTTTAATTCCCTTAGAAAATCCCAGGAATTCCGTAGAATATTCTTTCTCTTTACCCAAATGTTTTTAAGTTTTTATCCACATATTTAGCAGAGGAAAAGTCTTCCCCCCCTCTGCTGATACTATAAGCCTTAATGGTAGATCTTTATCATTCTTGTGGATTTTGAGGATTCTAAATATTGAAGGGATCCTAGGTTTTTCAATTTTTAAATAATGTAGTGTACTCTGATCTATTAAGCCCTGTAAAACCATATCATCTAGGGCCATATCAATTCTCCTGTATACTATGTTTATCTAATTTTTTGACACAATCTCATATCGACTAGTATCCATTAAAACATTATTCATTTTTCCTTCATAAATAAGGGAATCCATTAAAACTGTACCCCCTCCTTGATCTGGTTTCATAATTCTTATACTCTTATTATTCCTAAGTTCACCCAAAATATTATTTTCTCCATTGTTCAAATTAGTCTTATATTTAACTCTGGAATAACAATTTATAATCTCTTTCTCCGTCATTTGTTTAAAATTCTTAATTTGGGGATGTGGGGGGGTTAAAAGTGCTTTTTTTGTTAAAGACACTCAACTGTTGGGTGTATTATCCTGGGAAAACAATAGATCTAAGTTAATTTTCCTTGTAAACATTTTTAGATCTAAAAGAATTTTTGTTAAATCACCTTTTTTAATGGTATAAACTTGAAACCTTTAGACAGAAGGCTAAAATACTCATTTCAAAGCTCAACACTACTAAAATTGTAAATACTATAACCATCTTTTATAAACCTATAAGGATTATTTGCATCCTGTTCTATATCTTCCACTAAGTCAGGGTGGGGTATACTAGTAACATTGAGTATCACCCCATTTCCCTTCTCCCTCCCCCCAAAAAATGTTGTTGTTGGTGCTGGTATTGATTATTATTCCTATTTTTGATTCTTTCCGATCTTCTGAATGGTGGGGCTTAAATGGTCCTCCAAAAAATCATCCAGTTCATTCACTCCATCACCAATATGTACTTCCCCTTCAATCTGATTAAAACCAGTTTCATCTTTGTTACCATTTATCTCATAAAACTTAAAATTAGTTTTGGGCATGGGATAACATACATTGTTTTTGTAATAATTAAGATCCCTTTCTAATTTTTTTATCTTTCTTTTAAGCAGTCCATCACATTTCCCTTCAGTATCCACCCTAATCTTGTAATACTTTTCTTTTTCTGTGGGGATGGTATGCATTAAATCATTTTTTATACATTCATTAAATGCCTTAATTTTCTTCTGTAAACCTTCTTTGATTCTATAATTTTCCCTTATCATAGCCTTTAACATATCCAGTCCACATCTATTAAAAATGTCTATCAGTTCTTTATGAAACATGTTGTCAACGATCACATTATTAGGATATTTGCATATCCTTAATCCTTTAGGTACTATACCATCTAAAATACATTGCCTTAAATAGGCATTTTCTATATCTAAAGTTTTATATTTCTACATTAATTTGGCCAGTTTATCCAACATAACTTTGTATGAATTCACCTCTTGGGCCATTACATTCACTTTGTCTCTAAAATTTACAGCATAACTGATCTTTAACCAGTCTTTAATGTCCTCTTTGTTCCTTTCTGTTACTTTGGCAAAAGTCCTGTTTTGTTGCCCTGGTGGTATAGTAGAATCCCCACTTCAATTTACATCTTTGGCTGCCTTTCTGCCCCTTAAAAGCTCTGGAGTTTGTTGAAAATTCAAATTGCTTGCTCTGTTTAAGCAGTACAAAGCATTTTTACCCAAATGAACAGTTTTCCATTCTTTCATTTCTCCCTAAGAAACTACTTCCATGTTAAACTAGTACTATATGTCCACACTTTATTATTAACTCAGCAGGGTGAGTCTTTTCAAAGCAAGGGTCAGCAATTTGCAGTTCTTTACCTATAATTATTTATAACTAATACAACACTGCAGTGGGAGATTAGGTATACCTTTGATCCTGTGATGTCCTTAGTGCATGGGCTCCCTTGCCCCCCACCCCCTGTTACCTACCTAAACTAATTTTAGGGAAACATACACAAACGAACAAACAAACAAATAAATAAATAATCATTTTCTTATGGCTTCTCAAGCTCACAAAAGTTGCTATAATAAGAAGTTTTGCACCAGCAAGCATTTTATGAATGAAATGAAGGCTGAAGTGAAATGTCTGTCATTATTTTGTGACTCAGTTCTTAAAAAATGTGTCTGATAAACACAAATTTTATGAGGAGCAGAGGAAAAATATGAGATAAAATGAGGGCCATACTAAAGTATTTCAACATGAACACCAAGTTATTAGCAAGTAATTTTATCAGAAGGAGAAAAAGCACAGACTAGTATTAACTAATACTACTCCTACCATTGCTGCTACTACTAGCGCTACTACTATGACTATTATTGCTGCTACTGTTACTGCTACTAGTGCTGCTGCTACTACTACTACTGCTGCTACTACTATTAGGCTTACTACTGATGCTACTGTTACTACTATTATGCCTACTACTGCTAATACTACAACTAACACCACTACTACTAGTACCACTACTGCTGCTACTACTACTGCTACTACTACTCCTGCCTATGCTAGTACTACTTCTACTACTGCACTGACTACTGCTATTAGTAGTAGTACCACTGCTACTACTATGCCTACTACTGCTACTACAACTATGCCTAATACTACTACTACAAGTACTACTGCTACTACTTCTACCAGTTGTACTGCTAGTACTACTACAACTGCTCCTAATCCTACTGCCAAACCTCTAAACTGTCTAGATTTTCTCAGAATGCTGAAATTTTTGCCTCACACTTTTGGTATAATCTTTAAAAAAGTGTGGTTAAATCACTGAGTATTGAAGTCACTAAATAATAGCATAAATTTGAGTTTCAGACTTCATATCCTTCAGAAAATGTATGCTAACAATAATCCTGTTATTCTACCAATGGTCTAAGTTTATAAGAGCAATATTTAAAATCTGTCCCTGTTCTGGGACCTTTTTCAGGTAATCATTTGAAATGTGGGATCCACTACAGGAAGTTCTGGAATAAAGAGGCTGAATGGCCAGAAGAACAGACTTACATACTGAGAAATGCCATTTTTTGGAATATTCCCTTTTCTCTGAGGTATGGGAATCTCAGAGTTGTTATATATACATTCAGGAGGTGTGTGGGGCTTATTCCCTACATAAGGAGATGCAGCGGGGGGTTGCCTTCCCTGCAAAAGGCAGCTTTAAGGAAAAGAGCAAGTCTTAAGATTCACTTTTCTCTGTGTTTTCAACCGTTTTTAGACTTTAACATTTCAGTATGGAGATTGGAGACCCTTTTTCTTCCCATTATTTTAGTTTTTGTCCAGATTTCATTTTGCATTAAGAGGGTGAGTGAAATGCCTACTGCCTCCCCTACTCTCAGCACTCCTACTACTGCTTGTATCATTACTACCACTGCAGCTGCTGCAGCCATGGCCAGCCAGCGTAACACTGGGGACGAAAAAAACAAAAAAGGTTTATAGCAGTCACAATACAAAAGATTCATTTAAAGATATGAACTATTTTTATTTATTTACTTATTTATTATTATGTGATTATTCAGATAGTCAAGACAGGCCCCTTTTCAGTGGAGACCTGCAAAAAAAAGCTACACATTTAACAAATGTTGCTAGATGTTGTACAGTACAGTATAGCACAAGGCAGAACATGAAATGTTGACTATTACACACAAAATACAAAAAGATACAAATACAAAAAATTAGTATATAAAGAAAAAAAATAACCAGAAAAGAGAGATCCTGGAAATTGTTATATTCTACCAAGTTACACTACTGTTTCATTGTAGCAATGGTGATATTAAGGTCTTCTGCTAAGTTAATAAATAGGTGTAATATATTGTGAAGGGCATTACTAGCAGATAGCAGATTGTTTGGTAAGGATTTCTATGTGTGGGTAAGCTACTGGGTCTTCTGATGAAAGCTCAGAAACTGCAAGAAGACCAAAATGGCATTACAGGGAATTAGAGGACAGATGGATAAAGTTCTAGCAACATTTAGCCAGGAAAAATATAGGAGGAACACAGTTTGGAATCCAAGAAGTGAGTCATAAGACTTGCTTTGAAATATTTTGGACTTATGATTTGTCTTAGGTCTTATGAGAGACTATTCTAATATTTTGAGACATATGAGGTATACAGTGCTTCACCAAGTTTATTGTTTGGCCTATTGACTTGGGCAAAATATGTGTTGTTAGAACAGAGAGATCTACATGGGGAGTGCAATAGCATTCCTGCCTTCAGTACTGGACATTTGTTTGGTTGATGGGGAGTACCATAACATTACTGCCCTCAGTGCTGGACAGTTGTTTGGGTGATGGGCAGTACCATAGCATTCCTGTCTTCAGTGCTGGACATTTGTTTGGCTGATGAAGTATATTTTGAGCCAGTTTAAGTTTATTTAATTTTTGATAGTTGGGGAATTCTAACCAGTTTTGTTTGTTGAAAGCCAGGTAATGATAATGATGGATTTTAAATAAAAGGTGGGTTGCAGATTTTGTTTTTTTATTATAACACTGTTCCATTTTTTTTTAAGGAAGGAGATGACATTTCTTGTAGGACAGAGTCATTGGAGAGAAGTATCTATAGAGCTGAGAGGGCAGTGGCCTTCCTTGATTGCAAGGTGATGTAGGGAGATGCTTTGTAGAGATCTATTTTATATGGGTGTTTTCATAGTATTTTGGATGTGTAGGTCAAATTTTAGATTAACATTTATGGTGACCCCAAGTAACTTAGCACGTGTGACAACATGAAGCCTAGTGTTTTGCATGGATGGTATACTAGAAGTATTTTCTGTGATCGGAATATTGTTTTGGAATGAAAAGTGAAACATCTGCTTTGTTTGAATTGAGGAAAAGATTAAACAGATTCAAAAAAAGATTCAGTGGAGGAGCGGATTGTTGTGTAACAGTTTGTTGCTATGGCATGTTTGGAGCTGAGCAGATTAGAATAGAATCTGTATAATTAACAAGGCAGCCTTGCCCCACTGCAGTATGAAGGCTGTTTATAAAAATATTGAAGAGGAGAGTACCTAGGATTGAGCCCTGAGGGACCCAAATGGTTATGAGTGGGTAGCATGGGTAGTATGTCTGCCATTCGACACACTGTGTCCCATCTAAGAAAGAGAGTTCTTAAACCATTTTAAGGTAGAAGTGAAGAGGCTGAGTGAGAATAATGTCTGCAGTAGTTCGGCAAGGCAGACTGTGTCAAATGGTTTAGGTAGATCCAGGAATGTGGAAGAAGCTAGGTTACCTTCATCCCTAAGTTGACTTATTGTGCTGTGTAAGGAGAGAAGAGCTGTAATGTGCTGTTTGAAGGGCAAAGGCCGTATTGAGTGGGAGAGTGTAGGCTGTTATCTAGGAGGTACTTTAGCAGTTGTGAATGTACACATCTTTCTATGATTTTTTACAGGGAGAGAATATGGCTATTGGTTGATAATTAGATAATTCAACTGATTTTTATCCCTTATATAGTCAGGTAATGCATGCTTTTTTCCCATAGTTTGGGTGCATATGATTCTAATATGGACCTGTTAATTAGTAATGATATGGGGTAGGCTATACCATCTGTGGTAGCTTTTACGTGGTCATCTGGAAGTTGTCCAGCTGCTAAAATTTTAAGTTTTATTTGTGTTTGGAGTTTTTGTATTGTTTTAGTTGGGACCGGTTGAATTGAAAATGTTAAGGTACTATTCTAAATGAGTGGAAGGGGATCAAAGAGGTCAACTGCTAGATTCATTAGTTGCATGATGTGGCAGTTGAATTGTTAATCAATGTTTTTGGTTTGTTTCATTTGGCAGAGGATTTGACTATATAATATTTCCAGGTTTTTGGGAGTTTGTTTATAGCTGCCCAACAACCTTCAGGGTTATAAAGGTAAGTATTATGTTAGAGATGGGTGAACAAGTGTTTTTGTCAATTTGGATAAGTTTCTTAGAGAGATTTCTCAGCTCTATGTATGTTTGGTAGGTTTCAAGTTTTGGCTTTATACTGTTGTTTCCTTGCTTTATGTGTTTCCTGCATTACCTGTTTGGTGTTTCCCGTAAGCTAAGGGGTTGGATTAGATCTGACACTGTTTTCTTAGTGGAGTCTGACTATTGAGAACTGACAGAAAATACAAATTTTGTTTTTCAACTGCTTCATCTAGAGGTAAGATTTTTAGGGAAGACCAGTTAATTTGCCTAAGTGTAGTGGTTGGGGAGGTTAAACTGAAGTTTGTGATGTTATAAACTAGGTTGTACAAGACGTTTTTATACTTTGGTGCTTTGTCCAATAGCATATGTGGGATTATGATCACTTAGGAAGTCTGGAAGTGAACCTGCAACTAAGATTTTGTCAGTGGTATTGCTTAATATCCATAATATCCAATGAAGAACTGTATGGTTGTTAGTTTTTTTACTGAATCTGATGGAGGGTTAATTGATCAAGTAAAGTTACATTTATCATTTTGAGTAGTCCAATTGTTGTTAAAAATCACTAAGTATGATAGTTTCTTGAGTGACATTATTTGTGGTCCACAACAGTATATCTTCAGTTATGGAGGAAATGGCATTTTGTGGGATGTAACTAAAATTATCACCCCCTATAACAACCTAACATCCCTCCACTCATCCAGCAGAATGCTAGTGCAAACAACCAAAGCAAACAACTCAGCTGGAGATTCTCTGTTCTCCAACTCTACTGGAAAAAAAACAGAACTCCCTTCCTCCAGATATAACCTCTAACAGCTCCTTGCCTCAATTCAAAAAAGCTCTAAAGACACACATGCACAAACTCTGGCTATGTCCATGTCTAAACCCCGACTAAACTAAACAAAAATGACACTGTGCCAGTAAAAATAGTTGTGCTCCCATCAAAACCCCAACCAACCCAAAAACATAGTAACTAACTAATTAATCCTATCAAAACTCCAACCAACCCAAGAACATAATAACTAACTATTAATCCTAACTCTCAGTTGTGTCTAACTCCTCCCTCTACAACCTTTTCTTTCAGTCCACATTAAACAAAACCCACCCTACATACCCTTTTCATTCTTATCTTCCTTGCTTTCTATCTGAATATTAACTGTCAGACACACCACCACTAAAAGAAAGTCTCTGAATTCATTGCTTCGAAGAAATTGTTTTCTATATCTCACCCATTAGTAACCTACAGATGTCTTCTATCTCTTACCTATTGATAACTTCCTAAACACATTACAAAATACAATTTCCTCTCATCAATTTGCTAACTAAAACTTTGTAAATAGCTGTATTGCTACATTTAAACATCTTGTAACCTGCATTATTATTTGCTACTAAACAACTACACTTTTATGTTATTGTTACTAAATGCTTTGATAACAATGGAGCTTTTCTCCCCAGGCCTCCGCTGAAAATGGATATCTATCCAGTCGGACTTTCCCGGTTTACAAATGTAAAATAAAATAAAATAAAATAAATAAATAAAATAAATGTAGAATGCAATTACACAGTGACTTCTTTGCATAAAATTAGTAAGGTTAACATTTCGGCTTGTCAAATATGGACACTGCATGAGGATATATATAGAACTCCAAGATGTTAGCATAAATAATAGCTATTCTACTATCTTTTTTATTTAACCTATTAGTCTTTCGGCTTTTTCCAGTTAGGGGTCGCCACAGCGGAACTCCGGTCCGCTAATGATTGGCAGTGGATTTTTACTGTTCTGAGTTGCCAGCCCAATGCCCAACCTTCAAAGAAAGCACACCCATTCACTCACACACCTACCTGCATGTCTTTAGATGTTACTCGACTGCGGGGAGGACATGCAGACTCCACACAGAAGGTGCTCCAGTCGAGAATCGAATGGGAGAACCTCTTGCTGTGAGGTGACTATGCTAAATGCTGCACCACTGCAGCCTCCAGCTTTGTGGTAGAAATTAATTTTCTTTAATGGAGGGTTCTAACCAGGTTTTTATGTTAGATTAAATATCTGCTTTAATCGTGAGAAGACCCGTTAGTTTTGGTACTTTTTTAGAGACAATATGAATATTTAAATTAAAGAGCTTGAGATCTGATGGCATAGTGGTTGAGGTGACTGGTTTTGAATTATTTGACAATAGAGGGATGTGATGATTGGTGGCTTGTTTTTTGGATCTATATCTTCACAGAGATCTAACAGTAAAGTAGTGATAACAGACTGAGAGTAGCATGCGTGTTTAATTTTCTGTATAATTGCATATTATTTTATGATACAATCCTTGCTTCTTGTACTCTACAGTTTGAATCCTCCTACCTTCATTTTATTGCTGTACAACTCTGTGCAAGTCAGTTATTATTTACTTATATATTTGTATTTATTAACCAGCAATAGGGTAGAGCACTGATCCACATGGACCCTTTTCAAATTCAAATGAGAAACACTGGCTGCTTAAGTGTCTTGCTCAGAGTGTCACAGTAGTAAATGGAGGTTGAGGGAATAGAAATCCTGGGACATACAAGGAGACTTTTTGACTAGAGGCCATGTGGTCTTTCCAAATAACCATCCCAGGCATTACTACCCTTTTCAAGAAGGGCAAAGCCTGTACGTCCCAGAGAGAATTTTAGGGTACCCAGTCAATTCTCCAAGATATGTTTGATATGTTTGTGATTGATAGGGAATGACATGGCTTGACATACATGAATAAATCCCAGGACCACAGGAAGCAGCTTGTTCACAGCTCTTAGCCTTAATTCTCTGTACTGACTTAACCAGACAGTTCTCCAGTGGAGTTACTTACCCAAAGTAAAATAAATAAAAACATTTAAAAAAATCTAATCTACATAATTCTCTGCGTGCTTAGTTCCTGATTTTCAACACACAACACACAAAATGTCAATAAAAAATAAATAGAATCAAACATCAACATTAACTATTTGAACAGCTATTGCAGAGAAGAGCACACTAAGTTGCCTCAGCAATTATTATAGTCAGCATTTAGTGAGGAATTAATTTTAGTACAGAAAAGACGGGTCCATTAGTTAAGTCTCTGCCAGCCAGCCTGTATATATATATATATATATATATATATATATATATATATATATATATATACACACACACACACACACACACACACACACACACACACACACACACACACACACACACACACACACACACACACACACACACACACACACACACACACACACACACACACACACACACACACACACACACACACACACACACACACACACATTTCATTCTGTAATCTGTTCGGCACACACGACACATTTTGCAAGTCTAAGTCAAAGCCTTGTCTGACCTTAGTTTTTATAATTTTTAGTCTACCTTGACTTCTTCTTTTTCCTAGTTGTTGATTTGCAACCTGCTGCTATTGGTAAACAAGTTGGACTTCTTTTCATGTAAGAGCTCAGAAATCAAATAATACAGCTTTAATTGGAACACTACTGGCTGCCTGCCAGACTAAAATGTCCAAGGCAAACCATGCTGATCCTTGTATGCTTTGCCTTGATCCTGTACATAATAAAAAGAAATGTTGACAAAGGATGTGAGACTCACAGTTATAGTGTAACAAAGGGGGATATGTGATTCATTTAAAATTTATTCAAAGAACAACGTTGAGATAAGAACAAGGAAAGTAGATAGATTAGGGGATATTGCATATACTGCCGTTGTTGCATATCAGATGTGCATCCAGAATGTTACATGTTATAACCAGCAACATTTTTAAATGAACTCTAAAGCTGTTGACCTATACACTTCAGAAAGGGACTTTTTTTCATTTGTTGGGACTTATAAAGATAGAAAGGCTAATGTAAAGTTAAAATTGTGTAGCAAGGCATGTATTGTATATTAAAGTAAATTATAGAATAGTTTCACAGTTACAAAAATCTAACTGTATGTTTTTCACTATCCCCTATATATTTCCTGAAGCATGCTCATTAAATTATTGCACTCACAGGACTATTTTGAGAATGCTTAACTACACCTGTGATGCAGGTGTATGGAACTACTCTGCCATTGGAAAACATGCTGTGTGAGTGATCAAAGATAATAAATTACATCCCCATAACTGATGTTAGAACGTATGTACAGGATAAAGAAGTGTAAACCTTTCAGGGCCATATATGTATGATGGAAACAATACTGATTGGTGTTATGTCAGTGTACACACCGGTGAGAAAGTGGAAATGCTGAGAAGAATCACAGAAACCCATGCAAACATTATAATAATAGGATAAGTTCAGGAAACAAACATTTCTGCCAGCAACCTGCATGTTGTGAATGGTAGAAATTTTGTGACTGTTCACATATGCTGTGTATGTGTGTATGTGTAGCAAAATACAGAAGGAGAAGACACATATAAATACGTATACTGACCAGGATATAAGCAGAAGAATAATCTGATATACATGCTAACTGTTGTCTAACTATAGCATATGTGAGATATGCATATGCAAAATGACTTATGGTCATGTGGCATGCGAACATGCACATAAAGCAAGATACAACTCGTCTTTACTCGGTCCCTGACAAGTGGACTGTGTGTGCATGAATTTCATCATGTATATCACTATGCATAGGATGTATTATGTGCATAACACAAATACAGAGATAGCTCAGACAAGACTAATGGCCAAACAAAATTACATACCAGCATTATCGTGTTCTTACAACAGCTACTGTAGAAATGTATCATATGTCAGGCTACAATTATTTAAGTATGATGCATTTGCGGTACTGTAATCAATAACATGACATGTGTCCTTTCTGCTATAAGTGTCACCCCATACATTTTGATATAAAAAGGTGTATCACAATACACAAGTCAATACAGTATACCATCATGTTGTACCTGATATTTAACCCTGAAGTCAGCCTTGTTAGACACATTATTAATACTTGTATGACACTACAGTAACATATATCACACCCACGTGAAACATTATCATGTATTAATAAGTGACCTGTTGACAATTTACATTTCACATACACCAACTGTACATTGGCCTGTGACTAATGTCATCCTCTGCATAAAGGTCAATATATCCATTGTGCAGATGTTGGTAAAGCCAATCTTACAGAGGCTAATTCTATTTCTTTTGATAAAGAAGAACAAATAACAAGAAATACTTCAGGACATTGATTATTTGATGTGCCTTGTACTAAGTAGCCTGCATCACATTATTATAATGGGCATGCTCATAAGGAAGTACAGAGATGATTACAGTAGCATCAACTAGCAAACATAAAACCAGACAAAAGTGTCATAACACAGGCCCATTCACAATTTGTGATGATTTTAGCATGACACACATTAAGAAATGATTAATAATTTCTTATTTCCTTTAAAGCCCTATAGTGTGATCAAGATAATAAAATGCATATACAAATGTTTTTATGAAGTAATGCAATACAGATCATTATTTTGGGGGGTTCACTTGACATTCTCAGCAGTTATATCTAGGCAAACTTAAACATACACCACAGTCAGACTGCAGAGAGAGGTGTGTCAACTACTGATGCCTCAGAAAGAAGAATATCTGGGGGATCATGAAGAACACCTTTGAAGGGATTACATCAATGTCATATTGTAATGGCTATGGCTGCCCTAACATAGAGTGTGGGACCTAAAAAAGTGACCATGTTACAGCACCATATCCCCAGTCTTTGGCTAAGCCATTCTTCTCTGTCACAACTGTCTGACAAACAGACCCTACCAGATCCAAACCCCTGTCAATCATGCTGCACTCTCTACAGAGCAGTGTAGTAATGGCATCTGCCACAGGAGATAGGAATGGAGGGTGTCACAAACAACACCCTTCAAGGTGTAAAATAAGAAAGATTTTTGATGTTCACATATTCACTACAAATTATTCTGAGGGATCAAAAGGATATAGCAATGTTACTGTTCACACAAGTATGATTTACAAGTATTACTGTTGGTTGGTTAAGCCACTCTTGTCCATCAATATTGTTTAGCACACATACATTCCCAGATTTGAACCACTGTGTATCTGGCTGCACATGCTGTAGAAGTCATTATTAACAGCATGTACCACAGCAGAACTCTTTCCCACAAGCATCACAGAACACCTATTTGACTGACATGAAAACCAAATTTGTTGAAAGGACTTTGCTAGAAATACATTGATGCAATGTTGTATGTACCACGTCAGTGCACTTACATTATATTGTCCTACCACAACTGTGAGACAGAACATATTTGAAGACATGACCTCATCATTGTGGTGTAAAGCAGTTATTTGAGCAAATAGTAATAGAAGAGCCCTCTCCCAGTGTAACTTCTCACATTAAAACTGTGGTGAATGTAATTCATGCATAGCAGTATAGTGACACACACTCATACTATTCAGTCACTGCAGGTTTCAAACACCTATCTGCTAAGTACACGAGTTACAGGATACTGTCTCAAATACATGTGCCACAGGAGAAAAGTGAAAGAGGGGGTATTTGAAGGCATTACATCATCTTATTGCTGCAAAGCATTTGTGTACCTTTAAATTAACTGAGAGGGTGTTGTGCTTTATCCATTTGTCACTAAGTGTTTCATGATGATAAGTGTGCCCACACACACGTATCGCATAAAGCAAACATGATCATCCACAATACATCAATAATACTGGATTCAAACTCATGGTTTACTAAGTCCACCAGCTACAGAATATCATATATTTTCCTGATGCAATAAGATAAGGCTTACTGCAAGGTTGACATAAATCACATTTCAACAAATGGGCTCATCAATGCTTAACAGAGCAGTTGTCTGTGCCGAAATGGACAGAAAGCAGTGAAAGACTCCTCTATGGCTATACATGTACACATCAGATATGTGGGTAACACCATTTCCACTCTGACACAACTGAGTATATGGAGTAATGTCTAGTCTTGATCTGATTAACTAATTAAGATTGCATATACACACAAGGTGTTTGTTTACAAGTGCTAAAGTTCAAATTGGAAGGATGACACCACCATTGGATTGATAGGGTGATGTGTGTGTGTGTGTGTGTGTGTGTGTGTGTGTGTGTGTGTGTGTGTGTGTGTGTGTGTGTGTGTGTGTGTGTGTGTGTGTGTGTGTGCTAAAAGGGACTTTAAGTGCTGGGAGAGCACACTACCCCTATAAAGCTACACATCATATCTCGGGATGAAGCCATTCCTATCTAACATAAGAGACACACACACTCAGAGTAGTCAGCCACTACTGGATTCAAACCACCTACCTATTTAGCTACACAGGCTAGAATATACATTATCAACCACAAGTGCGACAGAAGAAGTCTGAAAAACACAATCAGATAGTAGACATTTGAAAGGATGACCTCATCAGTGTGCTGCAGGAAAGATGTTTGTTATAAAAGTGGAAGAAATTCATGTTGGAGCCCTCTGTCAGTGGAAATGTGTCTTATTAGTGGAACTGCACACAAAATATATTTTATGAAGCCATTTCAACTTGATACTACAGAGACACACATCCTCGCAGTATTTCTGCAATTCTGGATTTGAAGCACCTGCCATCTGGTAACACAATCTAGCGTGCACAGCATTAACCACAAGCACCACAGTAATACTCTTCCTTTAATCATGAGATAAGCATGTTTGAAAGGATGACCTCATGAGTGGGTATCAGAACAAATGTTAGTGTTAAACGTGTAAGAAAATGACATGTGAACACTATATCAGTGTTTCTCCTGAGTGGACTTATGCACATCAGATCTGTTGAAGCCTTACCTACCTAACACTAGAGGCGCACGCACTCAAACAAGTTCAACACTGTATTCAAACCACCTATCTCGTTACACAATCTAGAATATAAAGTATCAGCTGCAAGCTCCACAGAAGAAGTCTGAATGCAAAAGTGAGATAGTGTAGTTTTGAAAGGATCACCTCACTGGTGTTTTGCAGAGAAGATGTTAATGATAAAAGCGGAACAAATTGATGGGGGAGCCATCTCTCAGTTTTATTTTTTTTCCAGAGTAGAAGTGTACATGTTATATGTGTGGGAAAAGCCAGTCCTACGTAGCACTACACACATACAAACACTCATGCTAGTTTGTCACTGCTGCATTCAAATGCCTACTAATCTAATTACTCAATCTAGAGTACATTGTATCAACTGCAAGCATCACATGAGGAGGCTGATTTTGGTCTGGGATATTGCACATTTGTAAATATTACATCACCAGTGTGTTGCAGAGAGGCTAGTGTGCATCACAGGATTGCTTGAAAAGGACAAGTAGAAGTAACAGCAATGTGTTAATCACAAGTAATTACATACTGCTCAGATAACTTAGCTATCCTGTCATTCATGTACATTATAATAATGAGTGATGCAGCTGTTTCACAGTATGACACACAGCAGACTGATAGCCAAACATTCCTAGATGTTCAGCTCATTATGATTGTGTGCAAATAGCAATAATTTGTTGTGTTATTTTCAATATTTCCTTATGCTTGAACAACGTGCATTATAAATACAAGCAGACAGGTCAAGAATATGAAAGTGCACTGCTTAATATCACTCAGGAAGTATGTGTGCTAAGGTCCCACATCACTATGCATTATTTCCAAGTCTAAATATGTTACAGGCATGACTTTACATTATGTAGTGATTAAATAGCTTTTTAGTGAACTCATCATATCCAGAGTACAACAGCCCATTACAATTACTTTTTTGTTAAAATCGCTTCCTGAAGCACACCACTGACAACTTCATTTGTGTAACTGATGTCAGGGTATTAGTACATTCTGGGGTTTTGAGATTAGAACAGAAATTAACAGTAGCCTGTTGTGTTCCATGCCAGCTTTTGGAAAATAAAAAAGGAGACATACATCTGATTCTGATCCATTTCAGAACAGATGTTGCTATATGAATGTGCTGTTTGCACATTTGTCCTGGTAATTGCAGTAAAGTAATAATTATATGGATAATACAGGCACATGCTCAGACAGCCCTCATATCTGGTGACTGTCCATATATTAGAGGTATGTTGTAGTGTATCTTGTGCAACTGTATGTGTTTGTATGACATCACTGAGGAATACAGTTATTACATGATATACATGCAGGTGTCATGATTAAATGGCTTCAAAAAGTACTTGAAAATGCAACTTCATTTAGTACTGTATCCCAACAGAGTGAAGCTGTTGTGAGACCAGCATTAGTAGTAGCCAGGCAGTAGCAATTCATGCAACTCTCCTCATTTCATCATTCTTGACAAGCTAATTCTTTTGTTTTCAGTAAGTACTGCTTGATTTGGTCTAACTTCAGAATATCTGCCTAAATACTTCATCCTTAAATATTCAGGGTCTATGTATTAGTTCCCCTCAAGTGTTCGGCAGTGCTCTGTACAAACTCAGACACTTTGAGTGACATTTTTCCTGTAAAAGCACAATTGAAATTTCTCCAGTATCTAGTTGCAGACATGACAACTAGTTTGCATTGACAAGCACTGTCCACATGGTTACAAACCAGATACTCCTGACAGTACTTGATATTCTCTCTCCAGCAGTCTAATCAATAAAAAGGGTCTGTTGCCATGGATATGACCTTTCCTACTGTCTCTGTTACTGGCTTGGAGGATATGGGCATCCTGAGGCAATGTAGAAATTGCCACATGTTTACTGACAACCAGTAAATTCTCAAACAAACTGATATGGTATGTGAGAGATGTATTTACACAATGTCGCTGAAGGCAAATCTCTCACATAATGTCAATAAAGTTGTCAGTAGTAAACATGCTGCACCCATCATGCACAATTCAAAGCAGACATATAGACCCCACATACCTTGTGGCACTTACATGTAACCTTCCTAAACCACAAAGACCTCCTAGATGAAGTACACATAAGAAATACCCTCAGCAGCCCCAGATACATTCTTTCAAAACAACACCCACATCAACTGATACAGCTACCTCTCATGGACCCTCTACCCCAAGGCAAATTAACACACAATCCAACATTCTAGTCACTGGAAACTCCATTGTGAGACACACTGATGTCCCTCTCACCAGTTTGAGTAAGGAGAAAGTTACAATCAGTTGCTTATCCGGGGCTAGGATCCACCACATTACGCATGCACTCATGTCAATGGACCACAGTTATCAATATGATTCAGTCAAAGTCCATGTGGGAGTAAATGACCTGAGACGTATCTCCGTAGAGTATATGAAGCAAGACATCATAGAGCTCTCTGTATATGTGTCTCAGGCTGGTATGAGCCTAGCATTGAGTAGCATTTTACCTTTTCCAAGGATGATGCCACAATATGAACAAAAGATGATTGACTAATAATTGGCTTAGTTTCTGGTGTCCTTCTAAGGAGGTGCAATATTTGTCAGCATGGAAGAAAATGGTCAACAGACTATGCTGCTTAGCCAGGGGTGGTTTGCACCTCTCCTCTCTAGGCTTTAGAATTTTAGCTCAAACATTGTTTTCCCCCATAGTACCTGTTTTAGGCAATGCCAAAATGAAAGTACTTCTGATATAGCAAATCAAAACCAAGAAAATCTAAAGGTATTACTGCTCAATGCTAGGAGCCTAAACAAAAAAACTCCACTCCCTGGAAGTTCTCTTTACCCTAGGGAATGCTGATGTCTGTGCAGTCTCTGAGACGTGGTTTAATGCCGTGGAGAGCACACCAACAGTGCAAGGTTATAATGCCTTTCAAACATTTAGACCAGCTACTTCACAGACAGGGACTAAAGGTGGAGGTGTGTCTATTTACATCAAAAATAAATATACTTCATGGCTGATCAAACAGGACAATGCACTTGAGCTGCTCCATGTTCAAATCACAATAGGTAAAATCCAGTATCACTTCCTTGCAAGCAATAGGCCCCCCTCTATGATCCAGAAAACACACACCATGTATTTAAACTTATTAGAAACACTAACTATCCAACGCAATACCATACTCATGGATGACTTTAATTACCCCACTATTAACTGGGAATCCTACACAACATAAAACATACATGCACAAAGATTCCTGGATTTTGTAAACACAAACACCTTGGACCATACACTACACTAACCAGGTGTGCAACCACACTGGATCTGGTCCTGTCTGATATGGTAGAGTGTTGCATATCCCCTACTGTAATGCCTTCATTGGTAAGGTCAGACCACAAAATGGTGTCCATTGAAGTAAAAATAAAACCTGGACCCCCAGTTCAACCGAGAATATTCAGGAACTATTGTAAGGCTAAACTTCTGATATTAAGTGAGAACCTGGCAAAATTTCAAGCCGCTATAAACACTAAGAACACTTCTGCCTATGCAGAACTGTTCACAGAAACCCTATATAAGCATATTAATAGCTGCATAGAGGCAGCTGTACCCACCAGGAAGAAGTATAGAACTAACTCAAAAAACAAGCTACTCTGGTGGAATCACAAAATCAATCGGATGTATAACAGGAGGAAGAAAATCATGGAAAAATTAGGAGGTGCAGCACCCCAAAGGATAAAAGCACTCTCATCAAACTAAACAAACAACTCAGAGGACAAATAAAGTCTACCAAAGCCAAATTTGAGGTAAGTCTGTCCTCCCAGGCCAAGGATAACCACAAAGCATTCTTTAGCTATGTCTGCAACCTCAAAGGCAATACACAATTGTGTGCAGAGCTCATTGTAAATGGAGCCACCTATACTGAGACAGAAGATATAGCAGGCCTCCTGGCTGATAAATTCAGCTTCAGCTTTACTCCTCTCCCCCCTCAATTTTCCCCCAGGAAATATCTTCAAATATAACTCCCCCTACTATCACTAGAGAACAGGTCCTTAATGCTCACTCTAAGACAAAGAACACTGCATCAATAGGCCAGACAATATCCCAGGATGCCATCTAAATACATAAAACATGTCCTATCAGAGCCTCTGGAATTAGTATTTAACTGAAGTCTGCAAACAGTCTTCATGCCTCATGAATGGAGAAAGGCAACAGTCATCCCACTGCACAAAGGTGAGCCATTTACAGACCCTAGAAACTACAGACCCATAAGTCTCACTAGTCTTATATGTAAAGCCATGGAAAGAATTATCATGGAGATGATCAACAGAGATATAGTAAACCTCCAGACACTGGACCCAACCCAGTTTGCTTTTGTCAACAGCAGATCATGCCTACTCAACCTGGTGGACTTCTTTGACAAGGTCACCAAAGCAATGGATGAGAGAAAAATTGTTCAGACTGCCTACCTTGACCTCGCCAAGGCATTTGACAGAATACCCCACTCCGGCATTGTTGACAAACTCAAGAGGTTAGGTTCAAACCCGTATGCCACCCAGTGGATAGCCAACTGGCTCACAGGACCCAGGAAGTTAGAACTGGGGAGTCCACCTCTACAAAGAGTCCAGTCACAAGTGGAGTCCCTCAGGGATCAGTCCTTGGACTGCACCTTTTTGTCATTTACTTCTCAGAAGTCAAGGCCAATGTCAGTGGTCTGTGGCTGATTAAATTTGCAGATGATTGCAAATTAGGAGCTGTCATTGAATCTCACACTGACACAAATGTTCTCCAGGAGGGGCTGACATAGACAAATAACTGGTGTCAGTAGCCTGGGACATAGGGACACACATAAATAGTAATCTAGCCTTTGATCATCGTGTGCCTGCAGTCGTGAGGAAATCATTCTATGTTACACAACTTATAAACAAAGGTATGGCATCTAAGTCCAAGGAAGTCATTGTTCCACTGTATTTAGCATTCATCAGACCTGTCATTGAGTACAATGCACCCTCTGGTATGTACCTAACCAGGCATATCCAACAACTGGAATGTTCACAGAGGTTCCTTACTAAAAGAATACAGGGTGTAAGCAATATGTCCTATGTAGACCATCTCAAGGCCCTATCCCAGAATGCAGTCTCCTACAGGCTTTTGAGGGGAGATCTATGCCTGGCATACAGAGCATTGTCAGACCCCACTCTGATGGACCTTCTGCATATTCACAAAACAAACAGTAGTAGAATTATCAGTTCTAAAGACTTAAACCTTGCCTGTAATATAAATAGGACCTGCTAGAGAGATAGATATGTATCCCAGAGACTACCCAGTCTATGAAACAGGCTCACCATCCATGTGAAGCAGAGTTCCTCCCTAACCCAATTCAAGTGCAATTTGGACAATTGGATGGGAAACTGGAAATTAATTCCTGGTTTGACACCTATGTCTCTAATGCAAATAGGTAACCTGTAAATGGTTCATCTCCCAGGCCCATGCTTACACTTATCAAGGGTATCAGAACTAATCAGAGATTTGGGGTTCATGGCTAGGCTTAAAAAAGCCCTTGTGGTCGTTAGCCTAGTAAACACTTATGAACCTTATGTGTGTATAGCATCAATATTTTAAATATGTGCCTAGTGTACTATGCTTGTTAACATTTTAAACCTTGATTCTACCAAATGTCTTGCACTTATTTCTTTGAAGGTATGAGCATTTTAACATGAATATAAAACACATAAGAGACCAAGCATGCTGATGATGGTGGAATCCTGGGATGTGGAAACACTATGAAGCAAGGGAGTTTGTGTGCAGCATATTTCATAACAGCAGTTGCAATTGCAGCATCCATTATGATGTACATTCAACTCTGCATTTTGTTCAAAATATGATAATAGCTGTCTCCTCCTAGTACTATCAGTCTGTCTTTCCATAGTGCAGTGAGGATAAGCACAATAGAGTAAGGGGTAACAAAGTAATTCAGTCAAAGGCAAAAACTCACAGATTTTTGCCATAAATTGTGAACTGTCATTGACCACCAGTTACTGTTCCTGCTCAGTGCAGGTATCACACAAATGCTCAGGACAAAGATGAATGAGATAAAAGGGGAGAAGAGAAAGAGGGTAGAAGACAGAGATAGAAACATAGAATGAGTTTTGTTTATGGGCCATCTCTGGTCATCTTTGTGGTATGTTACTTTTAGGTTTACCATCATAGTTAATTTGTCTTTCTGAGTAAAATAAAGTGTTTCCAAAGGGAGCATGCAGGGGTAGGAAAGTGAAACATGATTAAGACATAAGTAGGACACTGGTGGGTTAATAACATATGTAACCAACATTTACATACATAATATTTATATTGTCTTCTGGCTTTTCCCATTAGGGGTTAACACGGTGGAACAATGGTCTGCAGAATGATTGACAGTGGAGTTTTATGGTGTTGAGCTGCCAGCCAGGCACTCAAGCCTCCACAGAAGGCACACACATACACGCACTCAGACATTGGGCCAATTTAGAGTGCCCAATCCACCTGCAGCAAGTCTTTGGGATGCGGGAGGAAACCAGAGCTCCTGGAAGGAACCCCCATGACTGCAGGGAGGAAATGCCGACTGCACAGAAGGAACCCCAGCTGAGAAGCAAACCAGAGAACCTCTTGCTGTGAAGTGGCAACACTAACCACTGTACCACCATGGCCACCCACACATACAATAGTAATATAAAAAAATAAAATAATAGTTTGACACATTTCTGGATTTGAATCCTTCACACTATGGAAAAAAGCAGTCTATAGACCTGAGAATTGCCTCATTATACCACATAGGGAGTCATTCTTCACAAAGCTAAAAGTACACATTTGATGGTTATAGTGATAAGAGACTGAAAGAAGGGTGAATGTATGTATCAGCCTTCATCACAGTAATGACAATAGCAACATCCCATTAGGTGTACATTATGTCCAGCAGCTTAATAAATACATTAGAGTAACTGCATCACAATAGTTCTATCAGTCTGTATTTCTATAGCACAGCAGAGATAAGCACATTTGTGAGAAGATAACTGTAATAGTGTGGTGATGGGAAACATCATTTACCATCACTCAGGACTGGTGAGTAATGCAAAGCAAAAATTGAAGGCTTTTTATGGGCCATTTATGGACATATGCATTGCATGTGATTCTATTTTTTGACCAGATGAAATGTGTGAAAAAGGGGTTGAAAATGGCAGGCAAGCAGCGGGTACGACACAGAGGAAGAATAAATTAATGTGCAAGATAGTAGTGGGAGAACACGATAGGTATAAACTTCTATAAAACATAAATATATACTTGCTACAAGAACTTATAAAAAATAGAAATAAGAGTGACCATCATGGCTACTGGCATAAAAATTAATGAATAAATACATAAAAAGGATAAGCACTTTTGCACTGTTAGTGCTTCATCAGATCCACATAAAAAGTTAAGACAAACATTTTTAAATGATTTAAAATGACTAGGAACCAATGAATGAAAAGATACATGCCCTCTTTCACAGGGCTGGTTTCAAAGGCATATTTGCATTCATTCCTAGGGGTTTATCAGCTTGTAAAGCAGCAATCCATTTCATCTCTGCAACCTCAGTTCTATTTATCCAATCACCACCCCTTATATAATCAGGAATAAGTTGCAAAACAGTAAAAATAAAAGAATGACCCCTGTTAGAGAAAACGTGTTTAGCTAATGCATGTAACATGTTCATATTCTTTATATCACCAAGATGGTGCAAAACAAGTCCTTTTAACATCCTATTCAGTTTTCCTATATAAAAAGAAGTACATAATTTGCATTGTGCCATATAAATTAAATTCTTGGTTCTACAATCTGCATAAAAATTAAATGTAAATTTATGACCTCTTATAGAATGTGAAAACATTTTCCTCTCAGATATTACATGGCACGCTTTACAGCTCCTACAGGGATTAGTGCCTAATCTTATTGATCTACTATTAAGTGTTCTACATGGACCATAACAGAGCTGCCTTTTAAGTGAAAGGCTGTTCTTAAAAGTAAACCTTGGTTTATCACCTACAATACTTCTTACTTTCTCATCTGAAAGAAGAATATGCCATTTTCTAGTTATAATATCCCACACCTTGTTAACATTATTACTATATGTTAAGGGAATTCTACATACATACTTATCACTAGCCTTAGTACTAGGCTCAATGGAAATACCTATATTAAAATATGGTTTACCAACAGTGGATCATAAAGTACTTCCTTCTTCTAGTGACCTATCCATTTATCATTCTTATAGCCTCTGTCAATAAAATCCAGTTTCAATTTCTTGTTAGTTTCTGAGTAAGCATAATCACTGGAATGTAATCTTGACATCCTCAAAAACTGACCTTTAGCTATATTCTTAAAAATATAATTAGGATGCATATTAGAACGATGAAGAAGTCCATTTCTCCTACAATCCTTCCTATATAATGATGTCTCTATAGCACTATCTTTGATGATTAAACTGACATCTACAAAAAATCTACATTGTGATCAGAAAACCGTAAAGAAAATCTAAAGCACGTGCTTTGGTTTTCCATATACTGAACAAATTCCTTTAATGATTCACTGGTCCCTTTCCATAAAATAAAAACATCATCTACATAGCGTTTATAATATACCAACTGTGTACTAAAATTATGATTAGAAAAAACAACTTGGTTCTTGCAGTTAGTCAACACTAAGTTGGCATAACTCTTGGCGCAAGGTGTCCCCATTGCCACATCAAGTTTCTGCATATAAAACGCATTATTAAAAACAAATACATTATTTTCTAAAACGAATTCCAATAAAGTACATATCAAATCAACATGTACCACTGTATAGTCACTATTGACACATAAAAAATTCCTAATTGATTCAATCCCAAAGTTGTTGGGTATAACAGTAAAGAGTGTGCAAATGTCCAAGGTAACTAATAGTACATCACTTTCAATACATTTTAGTCTTCCCACAGTCACCTAACATGCATAGAAAATCTTCTGTGTCTCTGATGACAGCTCTTGCTTTCACCAACATGCATAGAAAATCTTCTGTGTCTCAGATGACAGCTCTTGCTTTCACCAATAATTCTTTTAACTGTCTTTCAATAAAACTAGAAATAAATTCTGCTACCTATCCACATCCTGACACTATCAAATGCATTGGGGGATTAACCATTTGTTTATGTATTTTACGTATAGCATGTATTGTAGGAGCAGCATCAGCTTCAGTTCTAGTAATACTAACATAAGTCGAAGTATCATTTAATACTAACATAAGTTGAAGTATCATTCAACCTCTCGAGCATGCTCTTAACATATTGTGCAGCGTTTAGAAGCACAATTGCCCCGCCTTTATATGCTGGATGAATAAATATATCTGGATTATTGTGCAGCTGTTGCAAAGCCAAATATTCTTCATTATTAAGACTGAAAAATGTTCTCTTAGTATATATCTTGTTAAAATCATTGAAAACCTCAGTTTCACAGACTTTCAGGAAAGCTTCAATAACAGGATGGAGTTGTGGGTTAAACTGGCTACGTTTCTTTAAACAGACAGCGCTAGAAGATGCTAGTGGAAGAGTAAAGCAACTTTAACGCAACATCCCTTGCATAAAGTCTAAGTTCTATTACTGTGTCACTAACCTGTGAAAAATTTGCTAGAATAAAGGGTAAACCTTTATTCAATAGCACTTCCTGTGGTTCCATCAAATCCATAGAAGATAAATTAATAACTAAAGATGATGAATCTTACACATTATTATTTCCTTTGATAAAAAAATGCCTCAGTAGACAGTGTCCATCTCTTCCATACTCAACTGAGTGAACGCCCATTCCTCTGTGACTGGGGTAGCTTCAGAGGGACTGACAAATCTGGGAAAACCTTCCCAAGGTTTTTTGCTATTCATTGAGGTCTTGTGTCTAGCACCTCCTTCAGAACCATGATTCAATGATGTAATGGATGTTTACCAATAGGAACAGCTTGCTCAATAGCAGTAGAGACAAAAGGTGCAGCTAATTGAGGAGAAACAATATTATGAGTGGAACTGTCCTTAGAATAATTAGCTCCTGGCCAGATAAATATATGCCCATTTTTAAAGTCTAAGAAATCTCTTTCCAATTTCCTCTTTTTCTGCAATTGCAAATGATCATCATATGCAGACATGTTTATCAGAACATTATCAATTTCAGATGTGTAGCACTAAATTTCTCATGCAGTTCCTTCTGCAAACCCTCTACATTAGTAGCCAGTTCATTTTCAAGCAGTCAAAGAAGTCCATCAGGAGCCTAATATAATTAAAACTCAGCTCCATATTTAATGCTTGCCATTTTCTTAACAAATCCGGGTATACATCTCCATAGGTAGGCACACGTAAAATCCTAAGGCCCCTAGGAACAACTTTGTGGTGGAGGCAATACTCCAAATGGAGGCATTGCCATTGGAGCCTCTTCAGTTTAAATAAACTATTTTCAAAGTCTCTAAGGAGAGGTTTAAAAGCATCCATATCTAATGCATCTTGTGCATTGAGTTTAAGACCGTGACTTTAGGACCATTTATTAGTCAGATATAGACCTTCTTGAAGAATGCTAGTGTCTGCAGGAAAGTTTATGATAACCCCCAGCTTGCAATAATCTGCAAACTTAGTCAGCCTTAAAGTTTCGGCATTTGCTTCCATTTCAGAAAAATAGATGCCGAAAAGGAGTGGGCCCACTATAGAGCCCTGGGGTCTCCGCTAGCAACTGGCATATTGGCAGAAGTGGCCTCACCTATTTTGACCTCCTGGGTCCTATCAGGGAGACAGTAGGTTATCCAGCAGGTGGGAAAAGGGTTTATACCTAAATTAGTGAGATTGTCTATAATGTCTGAGTGGGATATTGTATCAATAGTCTTGGCCAGGTCAAGGTAAGCTGTGTGCACAATCTTACCTTCATCCGGTGCTTTGGTAACCCTCTAAAAAAATCCACCAGATATAATAGGCATGACCTTTATTGCCTTCTTCTATTTTATATATTGTGATTTGTTTTCTTTACACTGTGTTTTACTTGTATTCTGCTTTTAATTGCATCTTAAAACTGGGAAAGCAACCACAGCTGTGTCTCTTGTGAATCACCCCAAAATTAAGGTTTTCCAATTCTTCTACCCTGGTTCATTGATTCTTGATTGTTTCTGGTTGGGCAGTAAGTGTCTGTGCTTGATGTTCCTGATTGGTCTGGTTGCAAGGCATCTACCAGAAAAACTCAACAACAAGCCTACAGAACCTTGCATCATCTGGGACAAGACTGTGACCTGCTTCTCATCTTGGGACTGGTGTTAATGCTTTGCTTCTGATGAGAGAAGAAGCAAAGGAGCATTGTATCCCAGCAGAGTAAAGCTGTGAAGAGACCAGCACTAGTAGTAGCCATTCACATGACTCCCCTCTTTTTGTCATTCTTCACAAGCTAATTCTTTGTTGTCAGTAAATACTGCTTGATTTGTTTATAACTTCAGAATATCTGTCTAAATACTTCATCCTTAAATTTCCAGGGTCTACTTATTAGTTTCCCCTCAAGTGTTTGCAGTGCCCTGTATAGACACAGATAACTTGAATGACATTTTTTCTGGAAAAACATTATTGAAATTTCACCAATACCTAGTTGCACACAGGACAACTAGTTTGCAGTGACAAGTACTGTCCCCAGAGGTGCAAACCGGATACTCCTGACATTGCTTTATATTCTCACTCCAACTGTATAATCAATAAAAAAGGGCCTGTTGCCATGGATATAACTTTTCCACAATCTGCATTACCAGCTTCGTGGATATGGGCATCCTGAGGTAATGTAGAAATTGCCTCATGTTTACTGACAACCAATTATTTCTGAAATACACTGATATGGTATGTGAGAGATGTATTTACACAATGTCACTGGAGGCAAAGCTCTCACATAAAAGCACTCCTAATGTCAATAAAGTTGTCCGTAGTGCACATGCTGCACCCATCATACACAATTCAAAGCAGAAATATAGACCCGCATATGCTGAGGCACTTAAATGTAACCTTCCTAAATCACAAATACCCTCTGCAGCCCTGAATGAACTCTTTCAGAACAACACCCACATCAAGACATACAGCCATATCTCATGGAGTCTCTACTTCTAAGACCATAAGGCAAATCACCACACACTCCAACATTATGGTCATTGGAGACTCCATCATGAGAACCACTGATGTCCCTCTCATCAGGCTGAGTAGGGAGAAAGTTACAGTCAGTTGTTTTATCAGGGGCTAGGATCTGCCACATTATGCATGCATTCAGGTCAATGGACCACAAGTGCAAGTCATAGTCCATGTGGGTGTAAATTACCTGAAACGTACCTCCCTAGAGTCTATAAAAATAGACATCACGGAACTCTTGCAATATGTGTCCCAGGCTTGTTTAAGCCTAGCACTGAGCAGCATTTTACCTTTTCCAAGGATGATGCTACAAAATGAACAAAAGATGACTGACTTTAATAATTGGCTTAGTTTCTGGTGTAATTCTAAGGGGGTGCAATATTTGTCAGCATGGAAGGAGATGGTCAACGGATCGGTCTTCTTTTCCAGGGATGGTCTGCACCTCTGCACTCCAGGATTTGTCTTCCCCATAATGCCTTTTTTAGGCAATGCCAAACTGAAAGTACTTCTAGCATAGCAAATCAAAACCAAGAAAAGGAGTCTAAACAAAAACTCCACTCCCTAGAAGCTCTCTTCACCCTAGAGAATGTTGATGTCTGTGTGGTACTGAGACATGGTTTAAACCAACTGATAGCACACTGACAGTGCAAGGTTATAATGCCTTCCACACATTTAGACTAGCTACTACAGAGACAATAGGTGGAGGTGTCTCGATTTACATCAAAATAAATATACCTCAAGGCTTGTCAAACAGGACAATGCTCTTGAGTGACTCTATGTTCAGATCATCATAGGCTAAATCCAATACCCCTTCCTTGCAAGTTATAGGTCCCACTCTATGACCCATGAAACTCATAGCATGTGTTTAAACTTATTGGAAACACTCAGCATCCATCCCAATACCATATTCAAGGGTGACTTTCATTAACCCACCATTAGCTGGGAATCTTATGTGACACAAAAAGTACAGGCACAGAGATTCCTGGATTTTGTAAACACAAACTCCCTGATTCAAAATTATCAGTACACCAACCAGGGGTGCATCCATACTGGAACTGCTCCTCGCTAATATGGGAGAGTGTTGCACACCACCTAATGTAATATCTTCCCTGGTAAGGTCAGACCATAAAATGGTATCCTTTGAAGTAAAAGTAAAACCTAAACTCCCAGCTAAGCCTGGAATATTCAGGAACTACTCTAAGGCTACTTTCCTGCTATTAAGTGATAACCTGGCAAAGTTTCAAGCCCCCATAAACCCCAAGAACACTGCTGCCTAAGCAGAACAGTTGACAGAGACCCTATACAAGCATGTAAATAGCTGCATAGAGGCAGCTGTACCTACCAGAAAGAAGTACTGGAATAACTCAAAAAAACAAGCCACCCTGGTGGAATTATAAAATCAATAGGCTGTACAACAGAAGTTAAAAAATCATGTCAAAAATTAGGCTTTGCAGTACCCAGCAGAATAAAAGCATTCTCATCAAACTAAACAAACAACTCAGAGGACAAATAACATCTACTAAAACCAAATTTGAGGTAAATTTGGCCTCCCAGGCCAAGAACAACCATAAGGCATTGTTTAGTTATGTCCACAACCTCAAAGACAATACATAATTGTTTGCAGAGCTCATTGCAAATGGAGCCACCTATACTGAGCCAGAAGATATAGCAAATGAAAAGGCCAAGAAATTCAGCTCTAGCTTTACCTCTCTCTAACCCTTAACCTTCCCTCAGGAAATACAATCAAATATAACTCCCCCTTCTATCACTTGGGAACAAGTCCCTAATGCTCTCTCTAAGGCTAAGAGCACTGCATCAATGGGTCCCGATAAAATCCCTGGATGCCTTCCAAATAGCATGAAACATGACCTAATAGGCCTTTTGGAGTTGCTCTTTAGCTGTAGCTTCCAAACAGGTTTCATGCCTCATGAATGGACAACAGCAACAGTCATCCCTCTGCACAAGGGTGTGCCATCTACAGAGCCTTGAAACTATAGACCCATAAGTCTCACTAGTCTTATATGCAAAGCTATGGAGAAATTATCATGCAAATGATTAATAATTGTATAGTAAACCTCCAGGCACTTGACACAACCCAGTTTGGTTTTGTCAAGGGTAGGGCATGCCTACTCAAGCTGGTGGACTTCTTTCAGGAGGTCACCAAAGCAATGGATGAGGGCAAAAGGATTCACACTGCCTACCTTGATCTGGCCAAGGCATTTGACACAATACCCTACTTGGGCATTGTTGACAAACTCAAGAGGTTAGGTACAAATCCATATGTCATTCAGTGAATAGCTAACTGACTCACAGGCTGGACCCAGGAAGTTAGAATCAGAGAGACTAACTTTTCAAAGAGACCAGTCAGAAGAGGAGTCCCTCAGGGATCAGCCCTTTGACCGCTCCTTTTTGGCCTTTAATTCTATAAAGTCAAGGCCAATCAGTGGTCTCTGGTTGACTAAATTTTTAATTGCCAATTAGGAGCTGTCATTGAATCCCACACCACCATAACGTACTCCAGGAACGGCTGACACAGGCAAACAGCTGGTGTCATGGCCATGGACTAAAACTAAATGCAAGAAATGCATAATTGTATCCTTTGGGAAGTCATCCACCCCTGCTATCATATTGACAATGCAGCCCTTAGAGTTTACCCAGTAGTCAGAGACTTAGGGACACACACAGATAGTAATCTAGCCTTTAATCATCAAGTGTCCACAGTGGTGAGGAAGTCATTCTATATTGCACAACTTATAAACAAAGGTATGGCATCTAGGTCCAAGAACGTATGGCATCTAGGTCCAAGAACATCACTGTCCCACTGTATTCAGCATTCATCAGACCTGTCATTCAGTAAAATGCCCCCTTTGTTATGTACCTAAACAAGCATATTGAACAACTGGAACGTCCACAGAAGTTCCATACTATATGAACACAGGCAGTAAGTAAAATGTCCTGTGCAAACCACCTCAGGGCACTATTCCTGTATTCTATCTCCTACAGGATGTTGAGGGGAGATCTATGTCTGGCATTCAGGCCATTATCAGACCACACTCTGATGGAACTCCTGCATATCCCTAAAACAAACATCACCAGAATCACCCATTCTAAAGACTTAAACCTTACCAGTGATATAAATATGACCTGAGGGAGAGGCAGGTGTGTATCCCAGAGACTATTCTGTCTCAGGAACAGGCTCCCCATCCATGTGAAGCAGAGTTCCTCCATAACCCAATTCAAGTAAAATTTGGACAATTGGATGGGGAACAGGAAATTCATCCCTGGTTTGGCACTTATGACTCTAATGGGCACAGGCAGCCTATAAATAAATGGCTCATCTCTCTGGCCCCTGCTTCTAAATGCTTCAGCTCCCAAGCCTCTCCTTACACTTATCAAGGGTAAAATAACTTGTCAGAGATTTGGGATGCATGGCTCAGCTTAAAATGGTCCTTGTAGTCATTAGCCTAGTAAACACCTATGAACCTAAAATATATGCATTCCAAGTAAATAAATACAGTTACAAAAATGGAATGTTTAATATTATTTAATACTATAGTAAATAATTTTTATATACTATTCTGTAATAAAAGCTAATTGCTACTGCTTGGAATTGAACCCACCAAAACTGATTTACTCATTGCCTAATGCAATGAGTAAAAGCTATTGGAACAGGCATGCATACTTGATATAAGTTAGGTACGCCTACTCAAGCTCATATGTACTCATGCTGAGAAATTTTGAAATTTAGTAATATTAGTTGATTTACACCCTCGGTGGTGGTGCTGCTGTAGCATTGTCGCCTCACAGTAAGATGCTGTCCAGTTCGATTCTCAGCTAGAGCGTCTTCTGCGTGGAGACATGCATGAATGGGCATACCTTCATTGAAGGTTGTGCATCAGGGCTGGTAACTCGGCATGTAAAAATCAACTACCAATCATTAGCGGACTGGAGTTCCGCTGTGGTGACCCCTAACCGGGAAAAGCCGAAAGACACAAACAAAAGTAATATTAGTTGATTTACAGCGGTACTATGAACTTTCTTGCATTCATGCTTGATCCATACTTACCTCATGCTACCTGAAGTAAGCCAAGCTTTCCTGATGTACCTCTCCATTCTGGGCTATCTCTTCAGCAGCTGTACAAAATATAAATTGGAAAAAAGAAGCATAATGAATGACTACATTACCTGGCCAATCCATGGTATATTATTAACTGGTGATTGGTTGCTGTACTTGCACACTTAAGGTTTTTTGAAGTTATAAATTCTGCCTCCCATTGGCTAAGGTGGTCCTGCTTGTGCATTTGCATGTCACTATAATGGAGGAAACATTGTTCCCCAGTGCATGGAATGCCAGTTGCACTGGAGACTGCCTTGACAAAGCCATTGCAAGCTTCAGCCTTATACTGAGATGTGGTGTAGTCCCCCTGTATAAGCCTACAGCTTCTGCAGGGGTGGCTATACCAAGTCTCAGTATAAGGCTAGTGCTTGATGAGGAGTGCCACAAAGACCACAGACTCCTTTCCACACAGCCTTCTTATTCTAAATGGAGCACCACCCTCACCTTCATCAGTCATTTCTTCTGAAGGACACCTTGAACAATGTCTCTGAATTAGTGCCCATTCACTTCTTGCATGTACCAGCCCATGCACAATTACTAGCAACCTTGTCAGCTGCATTTGCACAATTGAAAGAACAAAATTGGTTTGGCAGAGAAATTGGGAATGATTCCTACAAAAAAAAAACAAAGGAGTGAAATATGGCAGTGAGGCTTGGTCATGCATGATGCTCACTATACATACAAATGTTCCAGTTTAAAATCATAAAATGCTTTATGATGTTGGTGATAATAATTGCTGTTTAGAGGGAAAATGTTATGAATTGGTAAATACTGGGTTGGTGGAACATACAAAATATAAAGTTTGAGTAATGAAACCTGGGAATTAAACTCATGACTAAAATTAAGGCTAAAGTGCTAAATGTTGCTTATTAACTGTCAATGCCACAACACAACATTTTAAGGTGTATGTTGAGGTATAGCAATTTCAAAATGACTGGGGATCTAATGTGTGCGACTTTCACTTGTCATAGTACTGGAGTTATATATATATATATATATATATATATATATATATATATATATATATATATATATAAAAGGCAGTATTTTTATGTAAATAAATTTCATATGCATGGAGTTGCATGACCTGAGTAAACATGTTGGGATATGTGCCATACATACTTTACATGATATACTGTCCTACACATATAATAATTATATGTAATATGTCATACTTTTTTAAAATAAACATTTTGCAGATTATATCTATGCAAGCACAATTTAAATTAAGTATCACCATTGTTATGCTTAACATGCTTTATTCAGATTATAGTTGACTTATGTAGCAATCATTACACATATGTGTTGGAAATTCAGTTCAGGAAAGAGCATTTTCAGTTCACTTACATCAAACGTACCATTTGTTGAACTGTTCATATTGCCCTTTTCCCACTGTAGTGCGATCTTGGAGTTGGTATATATAATTAGTGGGGTGGGGGTGTGGGGGCACAGCCCCCATAAGAGCAGATTTTGATGAACAGCATTTCCGATGAAATGCCATTCGCTGAACTGTCACTTCGCTGAAGTGATATAGACTCTAAAAATACTGTGACACTACTTATTCTGACCCACTCACCGAAACTATCTGTAATCTGGATTTGAACCTCTGCTTTACCTTTATTGTTTCTCCAAACTTACTGCCTTGAGCCACAGAGAAAGTTAACCTGCATGCTGTGTATTTTCTTCACACATTGTCTTTAGTGCTGATGGAATGGCAATGGCGGTAGTCTCATTTGTACTACTGATGGCACCCCAAATTAAATTTTTGAGTTTTTGCCTAAAGACATGAATTAATGCAGAAGCCAAAAAACAAATAAAAAAAAATAAAATTAAACAAAAAAATAATCCAACTAAAAGGTATATCTAGCAATGAACACACCAGTTATGGCATTAGCCTAACTCATACATCCTTTTAACAGTGTTTGCCACTTGATAACTTGCATTTCTCTTAAATATGATCAGACCATCAGGTAACAGAAATTCTTGAGAACGGGACATTACATAAGCTCATTTTGACACACCATATACAAGAAATAATTACATGTTTTAAATGATACCTATTACTATCATCATTTCTACTTGGGAAATATGGATAATTAAAATAAATTATAAATATTTTCACATTCATCATGTTACTGATTTTCTTTTTTTCACACTTCATAAAAATGTTATTTTTACATCATGCATATTCAATTTCATTATTACTACTAAGAATAGTTTAGTTTCCAACTAATCATTTGTGTCACTATACATTGAAATTATCAAAAGCTGAAATCAAACCCTTCATTACTGCCACACATATGTAACTGCTGAGCCACAGATAATTTTACATAATAGCTCTCTATTTGCTATTTACTACTTTATACATATTAAAGTGTTATTTCACTTAAATATGATCAGTGTTCCACTTAGCACCAATTTATTAAGAGTATAGGTAAAATATTTAGCATTCACTGCACAGAGTTAATTTGCTGAATACATAATTTAACACTAATTATTCTGACCCTCAGTAGAACTATATGTAGTCTTGGATTTTGACCTGGCATTACCTCTCCTCTTATTCAAACTTAATGCATTAACACTTTGAGCCACAGATAAAGGTAACTGACACGTGCATGTTCTTCACTTATCACTGTCCAGAGTGCTGACAAAACATACCAGTACCCATATTATTGGTGTTACTAATGGCATTTTAAATAAAATTTTGAGACTTTACCTTGGAAAATGAACTATTATTTACTACTAGTGACTGCTGACAATCACCGATGTGCAATGCCATATTTTACACAAAGGATGAAATCAAAAAAAAAGAAAAAAAATGTGTCTGTGTGATGATTTCTTAATGCTGTGATATTATACCATGAAAATGTGGACAGTAAGGATCCCTTATTTCACACAGACATCACACTCTCTAGATGTGAACCTTGAAACCATGGCATTAACATGAAACAGTGAGAAGATTAACTGTATGAGACACATAAAGAAAAGGGTTTATGAGGTAGAGAAAGTGGACCACATATACTCAAGCTTTTACACTGTACACTTTACAGTTATGGCACAATATGTCCATTTTATCTAAATTGTCCTTTGTCATTTCATAGTTGATATCTGCATGCTTTTGATATTTGCAACAGTTAACCTAATAAATCATGTCACAATGATGACAAATGTATGAAATACAAGAGTGAGGTCTTCCCTTTATTTTTTTGAGCAATAACTGTATTTTGATACATTTGTAAAGTGATTGCATTATGCTTTACATGTATTTAGATATGGCATATTCAGAATTTTATTATATTTTAGTTCTGAGTAAGTCAAAGTAATCTCATATTTCTTTTGTAAGTGTATTCTCCATGAATCACCCTCTGTAAGTGTACATCAAAGGGGCAGAATGTTAAAATTCAATTATTCATGTTTACCTGAACAGCACTTTGTGCAGATTGTATGATTCATGAATGTTAATGAGCTGGCACTTGATTTACATGTTCACAGTGTCCGAAGGGGTCAATCTTCACTATATAAACACAAGCTAATACTAAGGAACTTGTATCATAGTAGGGGAGACTCTGAATTCACCAAAGTGAGGTACTGTTCTAAGTGCATTACCTTTTATTTATTTATTTATTTGACATTTCTTAATCGGGTTAGTCTGGCTGAGCCAGAAGCCCATTTTCAGTGGAGATCCAAGGACAAAAGCTCCAAATACATATGTTTATAATGAAATACAATACAATAAAAGCATAAAATCAAAAACAATAGATACATATAGAAATTATATTATGAAAGAAACAAAAACATAGATTGGTCACATAACACAGGTTTTGTGTATGCAGTTAATAGGTAGTAGTTGTCACTAAGTGTGTACAGCATAAATATACCACTGGGAAGACATCTCTAGACAGTGAGCAGATGTAACAAATTAAGAATAAGTTTCAGAAATTAGTAGCAGTAGTGAAAGTAGACTTGGAGATTAAGTGCTAGTATAGTGCAGAATTATAAATCTCCACGTTCGTGAAACCTATTCCCGGCTCCACGAAGTCTGCTCTTCAATTTTTCCCTTGGAACTAAACAAACTTTCAACTTAAGCACTCAAACCATTCATTTCACAGCCCAGCACTTGCTCAAAACTCATAGCAAACACTAATTAACCCTAGCACTAGACCCCCTATACTGTTCAGAAGGACTAGGCTCTCTATTCGTCCCTACCAGTCAATCAGTAAAACAGCTCACTTTACCTATTCAGGCATGTCCAAAGGGCAGTTTCAGGTGTACTCTCCAGTCCAACTGGTGAATCTGGGCATTTTGAGGCAATGTTACAACTGCCTCATGTACACAGACAACCCTGTCCTCCTACCACCAAACACTAATATATGCAAGGGATGCAATTATACAGCCAAACTGGAGGCAAAGCTCCCTCAACTCAAGACTGGAACTGACAGTCAAGAGGAGAAGGAAAATACTTGCAACACACCACCAGTCTCACATAGACCTGCTAAACCAACACCGGCAAATAGCACACATAAATACAGGAAAACATACTTGGAGGCTCTAAATAAAAATCTGCAAAAGCAACAGAGACCTCCAAAACAGACACCCAAGCAACTTCCACACCCCATCACAAACCATGAAACACATACTTCACATAATCAGTGTGCCACACCATCACAGCCCTTAAGGCAAAATAATATAACCAACACACTAGTAATAGGTGACTCTATAGTCAGGCACACTGATCTCCCACTAACTAGGCTGGACAAGGAGAAGGTTACAGTTAGCTGCTTGTCGGGCGCCAAGATCCGCTACATAACACAAGCACTCAGGTCACCCCAGAACAAGTACAAATATGACTCTGTCATTGTCCATGTTGGTGTGAATGACCTGAGACATACTTCCTTGGACTTGGAAGAGCTCTCTGATCACATAGCCCAGGCCGGTATGACCCTGACCCTGAGCAGTATCCTGGCCTCACCAAGAATGATGCCACAGTATAAAGAAAAAATGATCAATTTCAACAATTGGCTAAGTTTCTGGTGTCATTCAAAGGGGATCCAGTATTTGTCCAGTTGGGATGACATCCTCAATAAGCCACGTTTCTTCACAAGAGATGGCTTGCACCTGTCACCTTAGGCTTTCGAATACTGGCCAAGGCTTTTGCCACTCCATAGTGCCTTTTTTAGACAAGTCTCAAAAGACAAACCCATCACCGTAAATAGCACAAGTAACCAAAAACTGAGGGTAATGCTACTCAATGCCAGAAGTCTAAACCTCAAAATGTATGCACTCGAGGCACTCCTCAGTATGGAGACCATCAATATCTATGCAGTAACAGAAACCTGGTTCAAGGCTCCAGAGAGCACCACAGCACTACCAGGCTATAACTCATACCATACTTTTCGGCCACAGAACCCGGACCGAAACAGAAAAAGTGGGGGTGTATCCATATTCATCAAGGATACTCACACCTCCAGGTTAGTGGCACAGCACAATGCCTCAGAGATCATCCATGTGCAACTAACAATGGGCAAAACTGCAATTCAAATTGTAGCTTGCTACAGATCACCCACCATGACAAAGGACCCCCATTCCGCATTTCTGGCGACACTGGAAAATATGAAGGTCCTACCAAATGCCCTAATATTGGGTGATTTCAATTACCCAAACATTAACTGGAAGAACTACTCAAGTACTAACTCCCTTGCCCAATGCTTCCTAGAATTTATAAACTCAAACACCCTGGATCAACTTGTCAACACTCCTACCAAAGGTGACAACATATTGGACCTGGTCATCACCAACATGGGCGACCGGTGTTCTACACCAGAGGTCAAACCCTCATTGGTTAGATCAGACCATAGACTAATCACTTTGGATATCCACATTCCACCCCCACCCCCAATCAAGGAAACCACCATGAAAAACTTTTCAAAAGCAAACTTTACATTATTTAAGACCAAGGTGAAAGGTTTACAGCCCCCATGCTAAAGGACAATGCTGTCCAAGCTGCTGTATCCCTTACAAAGGCACTCTATGAGCACCTGCAAGAATGCATGGATCGTGCTATCCCAAGCAAAACCAAGACTCACTCCTTCAAGAAAAGGAAACCAGTCTGGTGGACCCCTGCCATAAACAGGCTATACAATAGAAGGAGGAAACTAGTGCAGAGAAGAGTAAAATCCCAAGAAGGAAAGACATCCCTAATTAGTATCAGCAAGAAACTATGATCCCTCATAAAATCATCCAAGGCTAGCTTCGAAAGAAAAATTGCCAAGGACTCCAAAGATAACCACAGAGCATTCTTTAGCTATGTCAAGAACCTAAGTGGAAACTCTCTGCTCTGAGTTAATGCAGAATGGCACAAAATACACTAAATCGACTGATATTGCCAACATTCTGGCAGACAGGTTTAGTGCAAATTTCACCTCCCTCTCACCCCCTAAAGGGCCCATAACCATACCAGAAGAATGTAGTGCCCCGGCAATCACTGACACACAGGTTAAAACAACCCTATCCAAAGCCAAAAATACAGCTTCAATAGGACCAGATGGTGTCCCAGGTTGTGTCTTACATGAGTTCCAAAATGAACTAACCCATCACCTAAACACACTGTTCAAACTCAGCCTCTCTACAGGCTATGTACCCATACAGTGGTGCACAGCAACAGTTATCCCACTCCACAAAGGTGGAGCCACAATGAACCCAGGGAACTATGGCCCTATAAGCCTGACTAGCCTGGTCTGCAAGGCTATGGAGCACATCATCATGAAATTCATTAACAGAGACACTGGGAACCTTCAAACTTTGGACCCTACCCAGTTTGGCTTTGTTAAGGGCAGATCATACCTCCTAAACCTGGTGGACTTATTTGAGACAGTTACCAAGGCTTTAGATGATTGAAAGGAGGTCCACGCAGCCTACCTAGACCTTGCAAAGGCTTTCAACACCATTCCCATATTCTGGTATTATAGACAAGCTCACCAGCCTGAAAAAAAAACCCTATGTCATGAGATGGGTTGCCAACTGGCTCACGGATAGAACCCACACGGTGAGAGTTGCAGCCTCTAGGTCCGACTCTAAACCAGTTACAAGTGGCATCCCACAGGGCTCAGTCCTGGGACCCCTCTTGTTCAGTATATACTTCTCATAGGTAAAGGCAAGGACAAGAGGACTATGGCTGACCAAATTCACAAATGACTGCAAACTGGGGGCCACAACTGACTCTCCAGCTGATACAGACATCCTCCAGAAGGGTATCACTGAGACAGATACCTGGTGTCAAAATCATGGCCTCAAGCTAAATGCCAAAAAGTGCATAGTCATTCCCTTTGGAAAAAACAAAGTACCTGTGAACTACCACATACGTGGTAGTCCCCTACATACAGAAAATGTAATAAGGGATCTAGGGACCCAAGAAGATAGTAATTTCTCCTTTGATAATCATATTTCCAAGGTGGTTAGAAAATCTTTTGATGTGGTCCACCTAATCACAAAAGGGTTCGCATCTAGAGCAAAAGAGGTTATTGTGCCCCTCTACTCATTACTCATCAGACCCATCATAGAGTACAATGCCCCATTTGGGATGTACCTTACAAGACACCAGCAATAGCTGGAAAGACCACAGAAGTACTTCACCAAGAGGATTACTGGTGTCAAACATATGCCCTATGCAGCCCGACTGAAGAAACACCAGCTGTACTTGGTTGCATACTGCTTACTCAGAGGTGATCTCTGCCTGACATACAAGGCCATGTCCAACCCAGAATTGATGGACATACTCCATCTAAAAAAAAAAAAAAACAAATCCCCGAGAGCCACATGCTTTAGGGATCTAAACCTCACCACAATGATAAATAGGACATGCTGGAGGGATAGATTCCTGTCCCAGAGACTCCCCATGCTTTGGAACAGGATTCCAATCTACATTAGGCAGAGCCCTTCACTAACACTCTTCAAGAGAAACCTTGACGAGTGGATGGGAAACAGAAACTTTAGCCCAGGGATCACTGCGGTGGCTCTGCTGGACAGAGGCACAAGGAACTAATGGCTGGACCAAGGAACAGAGAACTAATCTAAGGGGGTGGCGAAAGCCAACACATTCTGGCTAGGCTTATAGATGCCCTCGGGCAGATAGCCTAGTACTTATCTATGAACCTAAGTTACAATGTATGTAAATATACTGTAGTTACAGGGGAAGAGTGGGATTAGATTATCACTAAGTAGTTACAATGTATGTAAATATACTGTAGTTACAGGGGAAGAAAGGGATTAGATTATCACTAAGTAGTTACAATGTATGTAAATATACTGTAGTTACAGGGGAAGAGTGGGATTAGATTATCACTAAGTAGTTACAATGTATGTAAATATACTGTAGTTACAGGGGAAGAATGGGATTAGATTATCACTAAGTAGAGACATTGTATCTGGTAAAGGAAGAGTACTGCATAGGCAGTTGGCTAGACAGATGAGAGATGTAAGTTTGGGAAGGGGTAAAGATTTAGGTAGTTTCCTGACATGGACAGGTCCATGAATATAGCAGGAGAAGTTTTAGTTGCTTTTTGAATTGGTTACTATTAGAGGTACGTCTAATATTAAAGAGAAGTTTATTCCAGGCTAGTGAAACGTTGTGGTTATATAGTGATTTACTTATATTTTTGTTAGGCTTATAAATGGCCAGCAGTTGCTGATCAGAGCTTCTGGGATTTCTGGAGGGGGTATAGTATGAGACTAGTCCTGAGAGGGAGGGGCAGGCTGTGGGTTTGTAAAGGATGGAGTGAGTAGTTTGAAGTTGAGCTAAAAGTAGTTGGTTATGATATTCGGGCTATTGGAGTTGTTTTAATGAAATACAATGATGAGATTGGTAGGGTTGGTTAGTGGCAAATTTGGCAATTTTATTATAGGTTTGCTCAAGTTGGGTAATTAAAGAGGTCTGAAGGTTTGTGAGAATGGGACCAGCATAAAGAATGCCAGGTAGAAGGAATGCTCTTGCTAGGGATAGTTTAGTTTCAGAAGTTAGGAGTTTTTTGTTGCGATATAATAGTCCTAATTTTTGATGGGTCTTCTTTATGGTCAGGTGGATATGGTGGTCAAATTTAAGCTGGTCATCTATGATGGTGCCTAGGAGTTTTGTGTAAGGATCTGATGTGATGAGAGTATTATCTAGAGAGGAGATAGAGAAGGTGGATTTATGAACTGAGAGTGCATTAGAAAGGAAAAGGAAAAGTTTAATGTTCTTAGGGTTTAGGATAAGCTGGTTCTCACTGAACCATTTTTCTATGGAATTGAAAGTGTTTTGTGTAAGGGAGAGGAGTTGAGTCAAGTTATCTGAGGAACTGATGAGTGTTGAGTCATCAGCATACTGGATAAGAGTAGAGTGGCTGCAGACAGAATAGAGGTTGTTGGTAAAGATATTGAATAGAAGAGGGCCAAGATGGTGTGGAACCCGTCTCTACAGGAAGGAAAAGGGAGCATGCTGTAAGCCATCGGACAGATTGTAGTCTATTAGAGAGGTAGCTGGAGAAACACTCCACAGTGACAGGAGTGAGGTTAAGATCAGTTAGTTTAGAGATACATTTACAGTGGGACACTGTATCAAAAGCTTTGGATAGATCAAGGAAAAGGCATGATACAAGTTGGTTATTGTCTCTTGCCTCTGCAAAGTCTGCGTGAAAGAAAAGAGAGCAGTAGCAGTACTGTTGTTGGGCCGGAAACCGTATTGTGTGGGGGTTAAGAGGTTTTCCTGTATAAGGTACTTCAGGAGTTGAGTATGGACACTCTTTTCAGACATTCATACAAATCATGTCAAGGTATGTGATGTTTCTTTACAAATACATTATTTTTACAAATACGCTAGTTAAACACTTGTGATGGCTTATATTTCAGATAACATAGTGTAGTGTCTGAAGTATGTCTATTTGTGTTAGTATAGACGGTATAGCAGTTTTTATGTAAAGCATCCTTAGATAGTGTTAAATGTCTTTATAGCAACATTTATTTGAGGATGTGGAAACATGTGACACCATTTTTAAATAACTAGTAGCAATATTAAGGTTACATTTTAGACCAACAACTGTGTTAAGCCTGTTGTATATGCCTGTCATCAACAAAGCTTATATCAAATGGTAACATTTAATTTCCTGCCCTTGATTCATTGTTAATTTTGCTGTCTATTAAGAGGTTACACATTTATTCAGCTTTACCAGGTATGTATTTATTTTTTTGGGGGGTATACTCATGCATTAAATCTGTGTATTCATATAGATTAGGAGCTTGTAGTGCAACTTCTGTCAGAAGACAACTTTGATATATGATGCACAGTATTGGACAGATTAGTATTTGTTGCATATATCACTCATAAGTTACTGCTGACATTCCTGTACAGTTAATATGCTTTATTTTACTGTCATACAATACTTGCATATGTGGGTAGTCATGCCTATCTCTTCTTTACAGGTTCATCACTTACCTTGGTTAATACTGATGATACAAGTTGTGCCTCCTGGGACAAACTCTGTCTGATTCTCACAGAATGCAATCATTACAAGAGTAAGTAAAGGTTGCTAATTGTGCATGCATCAATGCTACTGTTTGTATGTGCTTAGCTTCTTACATTTTCACTTAAGTATTGACTGTGTGTGCTATCTTCTACCTCTTAACCAGGGCCATAACATATTGTGCATAGATGTGTCTGCCAGCTCATTCACAGCTGCTGACTTTTCCACAGACTCTTCATCAGTTTCTGATGGCCCTGCTGGCCCTGCTTGTGGTGCTGGGAACTGTGGTCCTTGGCCTTGTTGCAGCTTTCCTGACAATTTTATTGTGCACCATGGCACATACTGTGAATATTTTGGCTTAGGTGGCTCAGATATTTGGCAGGACACCACTAGAAGTCAAGCTCTTGCCAGTTGACATTGCAACTTTGATTAGAGCCAGCCAAATACATGTTCATTAATATTCCTGATTTGAGTGTGGGCATCATTGTATCCTTGTTCAGTGGAGTTGTGTGGGTTTCTCATGGGGGTCTTGAGCCAATGTTCCAGTGCATTGCCTGCATACCCCACTACATGTCTTGTGGAAAGTTGCCCCAACACACCTAATGTACAGGTCACAGGTGTGCCATATGTATGAGTCATGAAAAATGCTATGGTTACCTGAGCACATAGAAGATTATTCCAGAGTTGGAAGAAGAAGTGAGTGACAATTCTGTCCCTCCAGCATGTTTTATGTATTTGATGTGGAGATGGGAGTCATTAGTGTGAGTGTTTAAGGAGCTGTTGTTTTGTGGAGATGTAGGAGATCAAGGAGGATTGTATACTTAACATAAAGGAATGTTAGACATTTATAACCATGCAGGAATCTATGAGATGCAAAGCAAAAGGTAAAGCTTCAAGCCTGTCCTGGTAGGTGAGGGTTTTTACTTTGGTAGTCTTTTTAGTTAGGGACTTCTGTTTTTTTTTTCTCTATCTGCATGAAATGAGTCTATATCATGTTATCGAACTCTTTAAAGTTTGAATGTCATATGGCTGACACCATATGATCAAACTTTTAAAAGTTCGAACGTTTCAATGGAGATCTCCATACAGTGCACAATGGGAAGATTTCCCTTTTCTGCACTGTAGTGTGATCTCGGAGTTGGTATATTTAAAAAGCCGGGGTGTGGGGGCTTCAGGGGGGCTTGCCCCTCTTCTTAAAGCTTTCAGATAGGTTTTTTCTTTGGTTTATTTTTTTTATTACATTTTCAAACTTTTAAAAGTTCAATCATATGGTGTCGACCATATGACGTTCGAACTTTTAAAAGTTTGATTATGTAATATAGACGCACATGAAATACTTTGATAGATACACCCTGGGATTTAATATACTCTATGTAGGCTCCTGGTGAAGCCTACACAGAGTTTACATGTTTGTGTGATGGTGTGCAGTGAGCTGTAGCATGCAATGCATATGAATTATGTGTGGCCCGTCTAAGCCAGGTTTTGTGGCTGGCAACAGTGTTGTGGGCCAGGAAACCATATAAGCAAATGTGGATATCAATTCTGTGTAAAGCAGAGTACCTATGGCCCGTGGATTTGCATGTAATACCAAAATGTTCAACAGGACTTCACAGACAGCTGTCAATCTGTTAGTGCAACACATCTGCACAAAGACCAACATAATGAGGGGACAGATAACCAGAAAAAGAGGCATAATTGACATAGATGTAGCATAGAAATGTGTTAGAAAGAAACTCTCAACATCTGAGAGCAAGAAATCTGGACAAAGCCATAAATAATGGGGGACAAAGGCCCAAAACAAGGGACGGATTTTTAATATTGGTCTTCCAAACTTGAAAGTTGAAGGAATAATAAGTTGTACAGTACCATGAACTTTCTGAAGAGTATGAAGTTTGAAACTCAAATGTCTGTCATCAGTGTCTGGCTTCAATCTACAATTGCATGTCAATGATTTGCCAGAAAACCAAAATGTTACTAAAAATATGAGACAAAAAGATGACATTCTGCACAAATCAGAACAGCTGAGAGGCAAAAGCTCAAATGTATGTAATATTGACACATCAGTCCTGAGATCATCCCAGTGATATAGCAGAAAGCCACAAATTTGATAAGGAAAACATCTGGACACCTTGGGAATACCTGGACAGGTGAGAGGTATGAAAGTGAAGTATATGGTCCAAACACAGTACTGGACAGTGTATTTACAGTGCAGAATATTTTGATATCCCATTCCTGGCATTGTGTACTGAATATGTGTAAATGATCTGTAATGGGACATGGGCTGCCATATAAAATGAACACTCAGGGGAAATGTGCAGGAATGAGCACAGGGAAAGAGGACAGGTGAAACTTCCTAATGTACAGCAAAGGAGGGCATGACAATGGAAGATGGTTGTAGCAGCAACACCAATTACATATCTAGATGTTACAGTAGGGACTGTACAGTGAAAATGTGTTTTATGTGACTGTTATACAAGGTGACATAACAATGGGGAGGATGTCTGTATGAGATAAGCATCCTTACATGAATATTGCAGAGGACATCCATCAGGGATCTGACATGCAACTGAGGCAGTGTGCATATTGCGAAGCTGTGCAAACTGATATGACTGAATATGAGTGCACTCTCAGCAGAGGCATCAGCAAGGTGGGCACAGGTAAGGGATCATGAAAAATATTACAAGAACCAGCCACAATCATGGACAATATCAGAAATAATACCACCACTAATCCCATGCCTGTCACACAACATATGTGATGTGGAGTGATATGAGCCTACATACACACACTCAAAGAACTATTATGATACATCCGCACTCTATGAGGGCAGCCACGCACAATGTCCTGGCACTGTAAGATCTGCTGTAGGTGTTAGGAGGGACACTGCCATACCTATATGTGACAGTATGAGCAATACAGGCTAGTTGCCTTGTGTGCATGATATATATATATATATATATATATATATATATATATATATATATATATAGAGAGAGAGAGAGAGAGAGAGAGCACAATCCACACTGTCACAAATGATATACATGCCATTAATGCTGTCAAACACCTATGTATGTAGTGTGAGCATAAGCAGAAGAGGTAGTACACATGCATCTGGTGTAACAACTTGACTGGTGTTCTGCACCATCAGACAGTCCTGTATATTCCACAGTAAAAATACCTAGGTATAGCCAATAAGATCTGTGACAGCTCACTGTGACAAAGGTGGTATACATCTGTTACACATCACTGGAAGATGTGTCAGGAGGTACATGAAAAAGGGTGCATTGTACACAGTTATTGGTGTGATGAAGACTGGGAACCATAAAATTATTATGGCCTCTGATGTGCATGTCCTTCACATACCCACTACTTGTGTTATATTCAAGGGAGTAGTGACCACTTTAGCCACATTCTGGTGGATGTGCCACTTACATCTTCCCCAGCACATGGGTCACATACCTATTGGTCTGATTATAGGGTGTGATTTCCACATTATACTTGGGTGGTATGTTTGTTTCCTGGGTTAACTAATCCCCTCACTGCAGGTGTTGTCATGCCTGGGGAAGCACTGTTTGTAATGTGTTGCCACTGTCTGTATTATAGTAATATCACAGTTGGAGTCAATGATTGCCCACATTCTGTACTCCTTCAGGCAGCTATGTGGACACAGCATGTGTATGTCATCTGTTATGTCCATCACTTAACTAATGGGCAGGGAAGGGCCTATCAGAGAGCCCTGATATATAGACTTAATCACTGGACCTGAGATATAGGTCATGTCACACATTTCAGCATAATGAGATGCCACATATGTGATACACTGGTCTACCCATTTGGTGATATAGCTGTGTATGACTACATATAACAGTGCTGAGTGAATACCTCATTGTGGATTTGTGTCAAATGCCTTGACCTGGTCAAGTTCCACAAGATGATACTGTTGACATCATACATGCCCTCGATGACCTATTTGAGAACATCTGTCAGATGTAACAGATATGATGCAGCATTAACAACTCACTCATATCTGTTGCACATAGCCAGAATATGATTATTGTACATGTAGAAGAGGTTCATGATCACATGTTGGTCCATCTCACAGTCAGGGAGAGTCAAGATCTCTGTATACATGCATGCATCAGATGGATGCATGTTGATATACACCCTTTTATGGGAATATAACCCATGTGGAGAGTGTGTGTAGAAGTATGTATTCAACAATATCAGGAAGGCGTATGTGCTGAGTTATGCCATAGGTTATCTGTGATATTGTCACAGGCTATTGTGTGATAAGCCTGGATGAAGGGAAGACAGTGTATACTGCCTATCATGATCTGGCCTAGGGTTTTGACACAATCTTCCACACAGGTTATCATTCAGAAACCCTCCCAGCTGGGAATTAACACTTACATCAGTAAATAGATAGCCAAATGGCTCACTGACAGAACACATACTGTGAAAGTTGGTGAATCAACCTGTACCAGTAGAGCTGTCATCACTGGCAAACCCCAAGGATCTGTGCTTAGTGATTCACTGTTTGGACTCCATTTCTCAACAGTTCAGACTAAATTATATGGCCTTTACCTTACCAAGTCTGCTGATTCCTTCATATTTGATACAATCATTTAGTCCACCAGTGATGATAACATAGTACATGAAGAGCTATCGCAGACAAATGAATGGGGACAAAGGCATACGATCTACAACTAAATGCAGAAATGCATCTTTTTTATGTTGTCCATCTGAAAGCTGGACTTCCACATTAATGACAGCATTGACGGCATTCCTGCTATGCTGTAATTAATGTGGAAGTCCAGCTTTCAGTTGAAGCAGACACATGCAGCAGTGGATAGGGCTTTCTCAGCAAGATAATAGAGGGCCTATCAACCATGCCATGATGCATGTGGATAGAGTTAAAGCCATGTTACTGTAATCTGTCTGGTATAGTATAAGGTGACATCTGCCTGCAGAGGAGAATATGGTAATAACAGTGTCCCACATACTGGTGTAAAAGACTCTCTGTAACATCAAGCAAGAGTACTCACACACACACACACACACACACACACACACACACACACACACACACACACACACTACTTACTGCAGTGAGAATAGAACCCCTACCTATCTAAGTACACAGACTATAGACCTCTGCATTCAAGGCAAGTGGCACAGCTCAAATCTGACTTGGAGTATCTCAGACAGCATGCTATAGATGATGACATCAGCAGTGTTTGTTTAGCAGAATATAACAGTGTCCCACATGGTGGTGTAAAATGCTCTCTGCAATGTCAAGCAATTGGTCACACACAGATGACTGCAGTGAGAATAGAACCTCCACCTATCTAGGTATGCATACTACAAAATCCAGTACTTTGCACAAGCACCACATCTAATGTCTGACTTGTACTGTCTCAGACACTTTATAGCTGATGACATCAACAGTGTCTGTAGAAGAGAATATAACAGTGGCCCACATGGTGGTATAGAATGCTTTCTGTAATGTCAAGCAACAGCATGAACACACACACACCCACACACACACACACACACACACACACACACACACACACACACACACACACACACACACACACACACACACACACACACACTTGGCTGCAGTGAGAACAGAACCCCTAGCTAAGTACATAGACTACAGAACACAATACTTGAAGCAAGCTCCATGGCACAAGTCTGACTTTTACTAGACTGCAGGGGAACTTGTACTAGAAGCAGACTATGTTGGGGATAAGATGTTGGGTGGGCTGCATGAAATGAATGTGTATGCATCTGCAAGAATCACAATACTGTCAATCCTTAATATTGGAGCAATAAGTATGGGATACACACCTCTGCTGTTCTGTTTAGACACAAACACACACCCACACACACCCACACACACACACACACACACACACACACACACACACACACACACACACACACACACACACAGCTCAGTTAACTGCAGTGAGAACAGAACACCTACCTAAGTACACAGGCTACAGAACACAGTACTTTACACAAGCACCATGGCATAAGTCTGACTTTCATAAGACTGTAGGTGAACTTATAGGAGATGACATAGGTTCATAGATTCATAGGTTCATAGGTTCATACTAGGCTGTCTGCCCTAGGTCATTTATAAGCCTAGCCAGAGTGTGTTTGGCTTTCGCCACCCATTTTAAATTAATTTTGCTATGCCCTTTTTCAAGGTTAGTATACTGTGCCTCTTTCTAACAGTGACACAGAAGTGATACCCGGGGTAAACCTACGATCTCCCATCCACTCATCAAGATTCCTCTTGAAGAGAGTCAATGAGGGACTCTGTCTAATGTGGACTGGGATTTTATTCCAGAGTGAAGGGAACCTCTGGGTTATGAATCTGTCCCTCCAGCATGTCCTATTTATTTCAGTGATGAGGTTCAAGTCTCTCGAGCGCGTAGCTTGATGGGATTTGGATTTTCTGAGGTGCAGCATGTCCATTAATTCTGGGTTGGACATGGCTTTATACGTCAGGCACAGCTCGTCTCTGAGCAGGCAGTATGCCACTGAGTAGAACTGGAATTTCTTTAACCGGGCAGCATATGGCATCTGTTTGAGCCCTTTGATCCTCTTGGTGAGGTACTTTTGGGGTCTTTCCAGTTGCTGCAGGTGTCTGGTAAGGTACATCCCAAAAGGGGCATTGTACTCAATTATGGGGTTGATGAGGGATGAGTAAACAGGAACGATGACCTTCCCTGATCTAGATGTGAATCTCTTCATGATTAGGTGGGCTATATAAAATGTTTTTCTAACCACTTTGGCCACGTGGTTGTCAAATGAGAGATAGCTATCAACTTGGGTCCCCAGGTCCCTAATTACTTCTTCCCTACTTAATGGATTACCACCTATGTGGTAATTTGTGGGCACTTTGTTTTTGCCAAAGGGGATGACTATACACTTTTTGGCGTTTAGTTTGAGGCCATGGCTCTGGCACCAGTTGTCTGTTTCTATGAGGCCATTTAGGAGGATGCTTGTGTCAGCTGGAGAGTCAATTATGGTGCCCAGTTCACAGTCATCTGCGAACTTAGTCAGCCACAGTCCTTCCGTGTTGGCCTGTACCTCCGAGAAATATATACTGAACAAGAGAGGTCCCAGGACTGAGCCTTGTGGGACGCCACTTGTAACTGATTTGGAGTCTGACATGGCTCCAGCAATTCTAACCATGTGGGTTCTGTCCTTGAGCCAGTTTGCAACCCATCTAGTGACATAGGGGTTTATATTTAAGCTGGTGAGCTTATCTATAATGCCTGAGTGGGGTATTGTATCGAAGGCTTTTGCGAGGTCCAGGTAGGCTGTGTGGACCACCTTCCCCTCGTCAATGGCCTTGGTGACTGTTTCAAAGAAATCAACCAGGTTTAAGAGGGAGGATCTGCCCGTAGCAAAGCCGAACTGGGTAGGATCCAGTGTCTGTAGATCCCCAATATCTTTATTTATGAGGTCCATGATGATCCTTTCCATAGCTTTGCAGACCAAGCTAGTCAGGCTTATGGGGCAATAGTTTCCAGGATCCATTGAGGCACCACCTTTGTGGAGAGGGACCACTGTTGCTGTACGCCACTCTTTGGGTACATATCCTGTAGTAAGGCTGAGATTGAACAGTAGTTTTATGTTTGGGTTTAGCTCTTCTTGGAGTTCATGTAGGATGCAGCCCGGGACACCGTCTGGTCCCATTGATGCTGTGTTTTTTGCTTTGGAGAGGTCGGCTCTTACCTGAGCATCTGAGATGTCAGGGGGGCAGCACTCTGCTGGGATAGATATTTGCCCTTTTGGTGGGGAGGGGGGGAGAAGTTTGCGCTGAACTTGTCAGCTAGGATGTTGGCAATGTCTGTGGGTTCAGTGTATTTTTGGTCATTTTGGACTAATTCTGAGCATATCTGGGAATTTCCACCCAGGTTCCTAACATAACTAAAGAAAGTCTTGTGATTATCCTTAGTATTCTGTGCAATTTTTCTCTCGAAGCTGGCCTTAGTCGATTTTATGAGTGCCCGTAGTTTTTTGCTAATACTGATCAGAGATGCCTTCCCTTTTTGGGACTTTGCTCTATCATGTAGTAGCATCCTCCTTCTACTGTATAGTTTGTTTATGGCTGGGGTCCACCAGACAGGACGTCTGCCTTTGGAGGATTGGGTCTTGGTTTTATTTGGGATTGCATGATCCATGCATTCCTGAAGGTGTTCATAGAATGCGTTTATAAAGGATTCTGCAGTCTGGGCCATATTTTCCACAGGCTCAGGGACTTTGAAGGATTCCACCTCGGTTTTGAGGAGTGTGAAATTTGCTTTAGAGAAGTTTTTCACTGTGGTTTTCTGGGCGGGGGTTGGGGTCGGGGTGTGAATATCCAGTGAGATTAGTTTATGGTCTGATCTTACCAGTGAGGGATACACTTCTGGTCTAGAGCATAGAGTCCCCATGTTGGTGATGATCAGGTCCAATATGTTTTCTCCTCTTGTGGGAGTGGTAACAAGTTTTTCCATAGCATTTGAGTTTATAAATTCTAAGAACCTTTGGACTAGGGTGTTGGAGCTAGAGTAATGCTCCTAGTCTATGTTTGGGTAGTTGAAGTCGCCCAATATAATGGTGTTTGGAGAGACCTTCATGTTTTCCATTGTTCTCAGGAAGGCCGAGTGGGGTTCCTGGGTTTGGGAGGGTGATCTGTAGCAGGCTATAAACTGGAAGGCAGTTTTACCCACTGTTAGTTGCACATGGATAGTCTCTGATGTTTCATACTGTGCCACCAACCTGGAAGTGTGGGTATCTTTGACGAATATTGATACTCCCCCTCCTTTTGTGGTTCAGTCCAAGTTTTGGGGCCGAAAAGCATGGTATGAGGTATAACCTGGTAGTGCTGCAGTGCTCTCGGGAGCCTTGAACCAGGTTTCTGTTACTGCACAGATATTGATGTTCTCCATGCTAAGGAGAGTTTCGAGTGCATGCATCTTGAGGTTTAGACTTCTGGCGTTGAGTAGCATTACTCTTAGTTTCTTATCCCTTGTGATACCTATGAAGGTGGGTTTGTTTTTTGAGCCTTGCCTAAAAAAGGCACTATGGGGGTGGCAAGAGCCTTTGCCAATATCCGAAAGCCCAGGGGTGACAGGTGCAAGCCGTCCCTACTGAAGCATCGTGGCTTGTCGAGCATGTCATCTCAGGCTGACAGGCTTTGGATCCCCTTTGAATGACACCAATACTTAAGCCTATTGTTGAAATTGATCATCTTGTCTTCATATTGTGGCATCATTCTTGGTGAGGGTAAGATGCTACTCAAGGTCAGGGTCATACCGGCTTGGGCTACATGCTCAGAGAGCTCCTCTATGTCTCTTTTCATGTAGTCCAGGGAGGTACATCTCAGGTCATTCACACCAGCATGGACAATGACTGAGTCATATTTGTACTTGCCTTGGAGTGACCTGAGTGCTTGTATTATGTGGCGGATCCTAGCACCCGACAGACAGCTCACCGTGACCTTCTCCTTGTTCAGTCTGGTGAGCAGGACGTCAGTGTGCCTGATGATAGAGTCACCTATTACAAGTGTGTCAGGTGTGTTGTTTAGCCTTAAGGGCTGTGACTGTTCGGCACACTGGCTTTGTGAGCTATGTGCTGCACGTGTTTTGTTTTGGGGTAGCGGTTGCTTAGGTGTCTGCTTTGGAGGTCTCTGCTGCTTAGGCAGATTTTTATTTAGAGCCTCCGAGTATGTTTTCGTGTGTTTATGTGTTTGGTTTGCTGTTGTGTTAGGTCTTTGTGAGACTGGAATTGTAGTGAGTGTGGTTTCCTTCTCCTCCTGACTGGTTACGCCAGTACTGAGTTGAGAGAGCTTAGCCTCCAGTTTGGCTTTATGGTTGCATCTCTCACATGTGTTGGAATTTGATGGGAAGAAGAGAGGGTTGTCTGTGTACATGAGGCAGTTGTAACATTGCCTGAAGATTCCCAGATTCACCAGCTGGACCAGAGAGGAGATTGACAACTGACCTTTGGACATGCTAGAATAGTATTGAGAATTCCTTTATAATTGAAAAAAAGGGCCAATGGGGAACAAGGTACTCAAGGGGAGTTTGTGAGGGTGTAATGCTTTTAATTTTTTAGTGCTGACTTATATAATTGCTTTAGTGAGCAAGTGCCAGATAACTTAAATGCAATGTGTTACAGGTAACTTAAATGCAAAAATGACAAACAGTAACTTTCAAGTGAAACAAGGAAATAAGTACAGTAAGCAATGTATATATATCACTAGGGATCCACAGAAGCGCTGAAAAGCCGCATTTTAGGTGGAATTAGTGTTTCAGGGAAATAACAAGCAAACAAACAACAAGCATACAAACAAAGCTAGATTCAGCAGGCCTGGATCTAGTCTATGCTGCAGCAAACAAAGTGTACCAATTTCAGTAAGAAACAGTTCAAATATGCAGGCACTATAATCCTTTAACCAGAAATTCCCAGCTCAGAAGGGCAGAGTCCAGCCTCTCCTCCCACAAGAGTGCAGACCATGAACCTTCTTAATGTAAAATAACTGGCCTGAAGTCCAAGTGCTTAAACCAGAACTAATAAAATATTAGAATAACAGACACTGAGCCCTCAGTCAGGAGTTCCCAACTTAGAAGGATGTAAGCTACCTGTCCTGCCACCACAGTGCAGGCCACAAACCTTCCTAATGTAAAACAACTGGTCTGAAGCCCAAGTGCTTAATCCAAAAGACTTAGAATTATAGCTACACTTTAATCAAGTTACTACCAAGCAGTGGATTAGTTCTCAAGTTATACAAACAAAGCTAGATTCAGCAGGCCTGGATCTAGTCTATGCTACAGCAAACAAGGTGTACCAATTTCAGTAAGAAGCAGTTCAAATATGCAGGCACTATAAGCCTTTAACCAGAATTTCCCAGCTCAGAAGGGCAGAGTCCAGCCTCTCCTCCCACAAGAGTGCAGACCACGAACCCTCTTAATGTAAAATAACTGGCCTGAAGCCCAAGTGCTTAAGCCAGAATTAATACACTTTTAGAATAACAGACACTGAGCCCTCAATCAGCAGTTCCCAACTTAGAAGGATGTAAGATACCTGTTCTGCCACTACAGTGCAGACCACAAACCTTCTTAATGCAAAACAACTGGCCTGAAGCCCAAGTGCTTAAACCAAAAGGCTTAGAATGAGTTACACCAAGCAGTAATAAATACAATTGAGTACTTCAGTACATCAGTGGGTCATATGGGGACAAGATATTGTGTGAGCTGCATGAAATGAATGTGTAGGCATCTGCAAAAATCAAAATACTGTCATTCCTTTGTATTGGAGCAGTAGCTGTGGGATGCACACTTTTGCACAGTTGACTGCAGTGAAAACAGAACCCCTACCTATCTAAGGTACACAGACTACAGAACACAGTACTTTTCACAAATGCCATGGCACAAGTCTGACTTTTGCAAGACTGCAGGTGAACTTATAGTAGATGACATCAGTAGGCCATGTGGGGGACAAGATTTTGGGTGGGCTGCATGAAGTGAATGTGTTGGCGTCTTCAAGAATCAAAATGCTGTCAATCCTTGGTATTCTAACAGTAACTGTGGGATGCCCACATCTGCTCCTCTGTCTAGAGACACACACAGAAAAGCCCACTTGATTGCAGTGAGAACAGAACCTTTACATATCTGAGTACACAGACTACAGAACACAGTACTTTACACAAGTGCCATGGCACAAGTCTGACTTTTGTAAGACTGCAGGTGAACTTATAGTAGATGACATCAGCAGGCCATGTGGGGGACAAGATCTTGGGTGAGCTGCATGAAATAAATGTGTAGACATCAAAATACTGTCAGTCCTTAGTACTGGAGCAGTAACTGTGGGATAAGAGATACACACACACACACACACACACACACACACACACACACACACACACACACACACACACACACGCCCAGTTGACTGCAGTGTGAACAGAGCCCCTATCTATCAAAGTACATAGAATAGAGAACACAGATCTTTATGCAAGTGCCATGACATGAGTCTGACTTTTACAAGAGTGCAGATGAACTTATATAAGATGACATCAGCAGGCCATGTGGGAGACAACATGATGGGAGGCCTGCATAGGCTTATAGCCCCATTTATAGGAGGCTACTAGTCTAATGGCCCTATGGTGTTTAGAAGCCTAGATGTGTAGAACCTAAAAACCCTTATTGTGCATAATTAGATGGTTATTGTTAGCAGAGTGATTTTGTGAGCAGCACCAACTGGCCCACTCTATGAGGGACATAAGTGCCACCCCAGAGGTACCATTACAATCACCCAACTAGTAGTCAAGGTTGCGCTTGAACAAGGTCATTGAGGAACACTGCTTCACACACACAGGGAGCCTATTACAGAGGAGTGTGAGTCATTGGGGGATATATCTGTCTCCCCAGCATGTTGTTTATGTCACAGGCTAGGTTGAGAGCCCTGCACCAAATTATTTTTGTTTCATTTGATTTGCAGATGCCCAACATTTCCAGTAGGTTAGACTGCTCTGTAGGGCAGGCATAGCTCACCTCTCAGCAGCTTACATGATACTGAGTACAGTGACAGGTCTTTCACTCTTTCCATGTATGTCATATTTGGAGGCTCTGGAGACTTCCAGGGCACAACCCTGTGTCTTCTCCAATTTTTGCAGATGTCTGGTGATGTACAGACAGAAGGGAGCTTTGTACTCAATTAGTGGTCTGATAAGAGGAGAGTACAGCAGAGGTATGACTACCCTGGTCTTGGATGTGATGTCCATATGTATCATGTGTGCAGTGCCAAATGTACATGTCAACACTATGGATACATACTGATAAAAGTATAGGTTGCTATCAACATGAGTTCCCAAGATTGACAACACTGTGTTTGACCTTACAGGGGTGCTTTGTATATCATAATTAGCAGGGGTACTTCATTGCCAAAGGAGATAATGAAGCATTGTGTGCTTTAAGGTTCAGTCCATGAGTTTAGCACCAATCATGTGTGTGTGGCAGCCCCTTCTGTAATATGTTACCATCACTGGGGGACTCTATATTAGTGTGTCCAGTTACCAATCATCTGCAAACTTGGTAAACTATAGGCCATCTACCATTGCCCGTACTTCAGGGATGTAGTTTGTAAAGAGTTGAGGGTCCAGCACAGATCCTTGTGGTATTCTAATGGTAAGAGGCTAGTGGTGGAGGTGCAGTCCCTAATATGAGAGTGTGTGTTCAGTCAGTGAGACAGTTGCCTATCCCTCTACTACTGTATGGATTAATTCCTACATGGGAGATCTTCACTATGAGATATGACTAGGGGATAGTGTCAAAGGGCTTGGATAACTGAACATAGGTAGTATGTCCTGCTATCCCTTATCCAGGTCTTTAGGTCAGTATCCAAGAAGTCCACAAGGGTTAATAAGCAAGATCTACTCTGACAATATCAAAATGGATTGAGTTAAGTGTGTTGTAGGTCATCTATGTCCTTGTGGATATGGCCAGTGCTTATTCCTTCCCTAGCTTTGCAGATAAGGCTTTTTAGGCATATGGGTCAATGCTTGTAGTTCTACATGTTACCAGATTGATGTGCATTGCATACCACACAACATTTGATATTACATATTGTACTATGATTAATATATGTGTGGAAAAAGTACTGAGACACCAGGGTTACAGTGTTTGGGGGAGTTGCAACACATGGATGTATTGTACATATGTGACATATTGTTAGATAGGGCCCTCAGATTGTTATGTTTCCACATGTAATTTCATGTCATACTCAGGGAATGGACAGTAAACAGCAGTACTTCAGAGCAGTGGGCTTGCGTGACTGTCTCCAAAGTGCATACACATGCGAGATGGACATATTTGCATGTAGCTAAGCATTGCGCAAGTGTGAGCAGCATTGCTAAAGTCTGACAGTTAGTACTGAGTCTATGAAATACACCTGCTGCTTAACTGACTCTGTAGCAGCATGCATTAATGGATTGATACATTCATTGTCGGGGCTAGATGCTACTGGGTTCAAATACAAATGTATATAATACTTTTAAATACATTGTCATCATTCACAGTGGTTGCACACTGCCCTCAATAATGGATTAAAGAGTTGAAATGGGGTAGATAGGACAGTGGTGAAATGGGAGCAAGCAGGGGGAAGAACAAAGGGAAAGCAGGGCAGGAATTTTCAGGAGGGAAGGAGGAAAGAGCCATAGCAATCTATTTCTTTAACAGTGTAAAGTGAACATATGTGGAAAATGTTAACTGAATTTGTACTGTCACCTCTAGAGAGAGGGGTGACCACAACACAATCATATTGTATAGCCAACTGGACCAAATAAAGTGTGTCAAGAAGACACATGTGCGAAATAGAGAGCTATATATGGGACATTTTATTTTTGTGGGACAGTGCCCTTTATTTATTTATTTTTTTCAGAAAGAGAGAGGAATGTTAGGGAATGGATGTAGGTATTCTGGGTCAGGTAAGTTGGGAAAATGAAACAATTCCAGACACATAAGGCAAACAAGACAAGAGAGAAGGATGGTGATGGACACAAATGGTTGGGAGACATCATGATTAAGGTGAGGGTGGGGATATCCCAAACCCATGGTCATCAAGCTGGGTGAGAGTGAGAACTGAGTCCTCTCCCACTGGAGTTTCATCACTGTCACCTCACTCTGCCACTGGCTGGAGTGCTTGATGTTTCCATCTCCTCCACCTTCTTCTAGTACTACACAAAGTGAGGGAAAGCAGCCTCTTCGGCTGGTGTAGGCCTGCACCAAAGGTGCAGCACACAACCCTATGCTCCATCCCTGTCAACTTGGTGCGGGTGATAAAATCACCACCTCCGCCACTGCTCCCAGAGGGTACCACTGGAACAGTCTCTGGGGCAGGACTACCTGAGGGTGTATGTAGTGCAGGGACAGCAGAGGCAGTATTTTTGGATGTACTGCACCTAGTGATCACACAACCTGTCATGATTACTGCTTGCAAATATACAGCTCTGTCTTACAATTCCATGTTTGTTGGTCATTCTTAATTTATCTGCCCAGTAATCTCAGACATTCAGTTTGTAAGCCATTATATATTATTGGCCTAAATGTGTATGGATATTAAGTAGAAATAATATCATATGCAGTTGCCAACACATGAAGGGCAGGTTGGATGTTAAGGAATACAACCTGTGAATTGTGTGCTGCTTATTTACATTTCTCAAACTAAAATCTAAAATTTTGTAGATCTAACATGCAGTGGAAGTAATGCAGCCTGCAGTGCTATTGTGATTTCCTTCTCCCAACCACTAATCAGTCACAATTGCAATCCATTAAATCCAAACACTGAGGGAGTGCCTGAACTATGTTTACATATCCTATATGGATCCAAGTATTTGGGAGTCAACAGTTCTAATGAGTTCACACCTCATTTGCAACTTTACTGTGCTAACAGCCCTGAATCAACACCATATAAAAAGGCAACCATGTAGCTAGGCAACCTGATGGGGAGGAGACCTGTTTATGTTTAGAAGACTGCACATAAGCTATTTCTTCAGGATATATCTGTTCAGAGGAGTACTGGGCTTCAGAATGTAAGCTTCCATTTTGTCAGCTACATACTGCATATGCTTGAATGTATTTAAGAAAAATCTGAAGCAAAGGGTGTTACACTTTTATCTATATGCACGAGTTAGAAGTGTACTGATGGCATGGGCATGTTAGTTAAGCCATTTTAGAGATATACCCGATTGCCAATGCATGAAAATGAAATGCTGTGTGATAAATATGTAGAAATGTTTTTAGGACAGTTCCTTTGATAACCCTTTACCATTTCAAAGAAGGTTTGTTAGCAAAATCTGTCATTTTCTTTCCTTTTGTGGGGGCAAAGGTGAGTTATTATTATGGCATAAACATCGGTACACTGTTTTTTAGGGGGAGCAAAGGTGAGTTACTGTTATGGCACAATCAAGGGTACACTGTTCTTTTGGGGTGCAGCAAAAGTCAGTTAATGTTATGGCACAAACAAGGATATGTTGCTCCTGTTACTCTCCTTGTTTTGCATCCTACCTGTTATTTATATTTCACATCTTTAGACTGTTTTATGTTTCTTCAGTGGGTAATACAAACTGGCTGCCTTTTCTGTTTTATCTGGAAGCAGTTATTTTGTAGTTATGTGATACTTATGTGTATTATCATTATTTTGTCTTTTAGGACAACTAGGAGTATATCACCCAGGTGTGTCAATCCTCGGAGACCCCCCTTCATGGATGCTGAGAACCAGCTGATTGTGGATGCCTTTAGGTAACATGGTATGGTACTTTTCTGCTGTAAAGGGGATTAGGAGATATGGCACATAGGATGCAAATATGGTGCCAGATAGTTGATGCCCTGGGTGGCCACAGTAGGACTTACAAACAGGTGCACCACAGGGCCATTGACATGATCACATCTGTGCGGAGGAGAGCAGTTGCAGTGGTACATGACCAGATGGTTATTGGTGGAGGGCCCTGCTAGGGAACCACCACTAACACCCAATGAAGAGTTCCAGGACAATATGAGGGATCCATCCATCCAGGATAGTGCAGTATAGCATGTGCTGGATGCCAGAGCAACAGTTTTAGAGACTGCAAGCATATCCCAGGAGGAACTTCCAGGTAGGCTTTGGTATCTCAGCAGTTGAATACTGTTATATAATGAAATAATTGAAATCAGTAAGTTACTTCTGTGTCACGTGTCATTTTGGGGGAGGATTGAAGATAGCTACAGTTATTAGCTTAGGTTGGAGGTATCAGCCACATTCTTGTTGAAAGTATAGTTAATGGACATATAAAGTGGTAAAAATATTACATCCTGTGTTATTGTTAGTTCTGGTGATGTTGCCCTTACCTCTTGCTTAACATCTTCTAAGACCGTCTAGCTTGGAGATGAGAATACCAAACATTTTTATGTCAGTACTACTGATCAGATTAAATAAATATTCTACTGTGTTCTGTTGATGTCAAGCTGGTGGTGTGTATTGCTGTACTTTCTGTAATAGTGGCAGCACTATTACTTTATAACATATATTGCAGAATAGTAGTGTAGCTATTCATTTTTTTCTGTGCTTTTTGCTTTTTCTCAAAGGGTGATCATGACAGTGGGAGTGTGGGGTCTCTGCCACCTAATGTCAGTGCATCAGCAGACTCTTATGATGATGGTGGCCAAACTGAGGCACAGTCGGAGGGTGCAGAGGTTGAATCCGAAACTGAGGTTGACATACAACCATCCCATACAATTCTATTGGACACAACAAGTAGGCCTCCACCTACCCATTCCAGTGTGCCCTCAGATATTGGACAGGTGGAGGGCAAGGCCATTGATTAGGGAAGTGTGGCTACTGTGGCTCCAGTCCCTAAGACTGGACCTAGCCAAAGTGCGGGTGAGTTGTCTCACTGGAGGGTTGATAGGGGTGTTCGGAGGGGGACTGCTATCTCTCCTCCACCTGGTGCAGGTGTCTCTTCACTTGCCATTCAATTTATCTTTAGGGCCATCATGAAAACACAGGCACATTCCCATAGGTGCTCCAGATCAATGCTCAGGGTTTTAGATGTGGCACAGTCTGACATACATGGCTGCTTCCACAGTGTTGCCGATTCAATGGATCGGATGAATGACATTTTCGAACAAGGGGTATATGTGATAGACCGATGGGTGTCTGTCATATGATGATCAGCCACATCATCTGCTGCAAGCCAATGTGGCCATAACTGATCAAGCTCCCATAGTGGCAGTACTTCCAGTGCTCCTTTAGTGAGTGTGCTGTCCACACCCAGATGTGACAGACCATGGAGTCATGGCCCTGGGCATCCCTGGGAAGGGAGCTTGTCCAGCAGACATCAGTCACATTCAGGTAGTAGCAGTGCATCCAACTGTTGGGCATGGATGTGCCAATGCAACTCTTGGCAGAGCCAGGGTCGGGGACAACAGCGATGAACTGCCACCTCTACCATGCATGGCTCACATCTGTCTGACACACCAAGACATATTGCCAGAACAGAGCTTGGCTGTGTTCATACAGACATTCACACACCAATTTCACCTGGAGGACCCCTACACACAGACACACACACACACACACACACACACACACACACACACACACACACAAACACACACACACACACACACACACACACACACACACACACACACACACACACACACACACACACACACACACACACACACACACACACACACACACACACACACACACGTTACTGATTTTGCCTCACTGGCCATTTGCTGGTTTATCCAAATGTCTGTCTGCTTCTCTTTCTTATTCACACACACTCACTGGCATTTTGTGTCAGCCTAGGCTTCCTGCCCCCCTCCAACACAACACCCTGTGCAAGTGATGATAATTGTGCCATATTCCTGTATTCTATCTTTTGGATTCAGGGATATGTCAGCTTTATGTCTGATGCTCAGGGCGCATAGCTAACTTAGTGCTTAGTATATCTGCATTTATGGTGCTGAACTGGTAATTGTAGCTTTGACTTATATCAGCCTTGGAAAGTTAGACAGCTGATAGCATCAACATTTCCCAGCAGTGAATGATGTGGTGGTGCAGTGGTTAGTGTTGTCGCCTTACAGCAAGAGGTTCTCTGGTTTGATTCTTGGCTGGGGTGCCTTCTGTGTGGAGTCTGCATGTCCTCCCTGTGGTTGTGTGGGTTTCCTCTGGGTGTTCTGGTTTCCTCCTACATTCTAAAGACATGCAGTAGGTAGATTGGACACTCTAAATTGGCCAAGTGAGTAGTATGGATGAACTATAGTGGCAGGGCTAGCCACCTGGTGGTGTAAACCTTGGCTTGCGATGATTGTTACTGTTGAACTGACACCCTGACCCCATGTGCAAAATGGAAAAAAAACCCTGACCCCATGTGCAAAATGGGAAACAGAGGTTGAGGATGGATGGATCTTTTGAGTGTTATGAATTCGGAAACTGCAGTGTGTACCATTACTTTGTAACTTCTCTCTTTAATGATTTTCCAGTACAAACCTATGGTGCTAAATTGAGGGCATGCAGTGATCATCGGTACTTTTGATAGGTATGACTGTGTGTGATTCATTGATTCCTGAGACCTATTACTTAGTAATGGATATTTATAAGTCAAACAAGTCTCTGCTGTCACATGTTAAGGTAATTTCTGTACAAATCTCCCACATTTTACTTGTTTACAGGACCAAGTAATGAAATACAAGGATATGCCACACACTCATATTATTAAGCAATACACTCCAGGTTCAGGACTTACCTTGTAAATGCAGCAGTTGCCACAGTGTTAGTGCAGGGCTGACTCTGTCTAATGCAAGCAGTACACAGTAAATACACGGGGAGGTAAAGACTGTGAGAGTTGCCTGGCATCAATGTTAATATATGTATATGAGTAGGAGGAAGGTTTTAGTCCCCTAGGTGGTGAGTGAGTGTGCTATGCATTATCTCTTAGTCAATGCAAGGGCATACTGAACACGCCTATGTCTGCCTTCACCCACAGCTGCTGGTGGCTCCCCCTCTGACTCTTCATGTTCCTGTGGCTATGATGACCTTGGCATTGGTGGTGGTAGGTGTGCCCCTTCCCCTTGCTGATCCTGCTGATGCTGTTTCCTCAGTATTATATTTCTGTACATGTCCGTGGATTGTACTGCAAGGACCCCAGATGTATCTAGGCACCAGAACTGTGACTTCAGCATCCCAAACACATATTCTATGATACTTCTGGTTTGAAAGCAGCAAAACTGTCAGGATACACCACGAGAATAATTCGTAAAATCTTCTTTATTCAAGCAAATAACAAAATGGATAACTTCATCAGATCAATTAAACTAGATGTCCATGCCCTTTTTATATATTGTATTCACCAATCAAATCTCCTATCTTAGGCAGTAGTTAAATAATTATATAATTATTCCATCAATTCACATAAAACTCCTGCACCTGATTCTAACAAAAAATCTTAAGGCAGCATACGCTGTTTATGTCTGTTATACAAATAACATTCAGGTCAAGCGCTCACTTTCTGTAAACATTTTTTCTTAAAAGCTGTTTTAAAAAGCATTACAAGTTTAATTAATATAAAGCTGTCATCAAAAACCTATCTAAAATACATAATGAAACCAAAATAAAAACAGACTGAGAACGTATACATGTTAGCCTATAAAAATATATCATCATGTCATCATAAATCATTCCGTCCATTTGTTTAAATTAACTATCCTTAAAATAATAACTATAATCAAGGGAGACGACTTCATTCCATCTACTATTAATACTTTACCTAAAAATACCTCATGACTGTCGCTTCGCATTTCAAAATGTCTAAATGTCAACTGTGACAAAATATTGTGTTAAAAAATTCTTTCTTACACTTTAATATATTATATTCTTCAAGCGATCAGCTCCATTTTCACTAGATTAGACAAACGAACATAAATTCTTTGTCCTTATCTGTTATGCTACACCGCTTGCTAGTAACAGTCGTCACGGAGCGCTAGTCTGAATACATATCGTTAAAATGATATTTAATGTATGTATATGGAATATATGTAAATATTATACTCTAGCCTTCTAAAATTCTCTAGCAATATATGCAATTTACCAACATAATATACAGCATATCATTTCATATTTATGGCATAAGAAATATAAAACATCTATTAAGGTGTCAAAATAAATTTTAAAGCATATAAATTTCAAAAATATATATGTGTATACATATAAATTCATGATAGCATATCAATAATAATATAGCTGCCTTGTTGCTAAGGGCTTATATTGTGTCATATTGTCAGTTCTTTCTGCCCTTCAAGTCCTATAATTACATATTAGTTATATATTCATCTATTTATAAGCAGTCCATTTATAAAGTGCAAAAAAATATACATATATGTGTGTAACTATAACCATATATTCAGAGTCTCAAATCAAATCTTTATAACTTATAAATACTTATAAATATATAAACTAAAACAAAAACAGAAACAGGAGAGTGAGCAATATATGCTTTTCATAGTCACACCTTAATTACTTGAGAGCGGAAACCATTATTTCGATTTGTATTTCCAGCTATTTCCTTTTTTCAAGTATAGGTTTTAAAGATATGTAATTATTTAGCCCTGGTTCTTTATGGGCACCTGTTCTAAAACACTTCTGGTTTGACAGTGTGTCTCATTATGGCATTTTTCTGTGGGTATGTGTCTTTACATTTCTGATGAGCGTCAGCCATGGTTCCAGTGCATTGCTGCATCCCCTATAAATGACCCTGTGGGATATTCCCCCTAGAAAATATCTGGTACAGTTGAGAGGTGTGCCAGATATGTGAGTTGTGGTAACTGACAGAGTTGCCAGCACACATGTTCAAGATGATTCCCTTGGCATTACACACAACTTAGCAGTTGAAAGAGTGACAGCCCTTTCTATTTAGGTAGAACCTACCCCGTTCCCTGGGTGATGCATTAGTTTCTATAGGTGTGCAATCTATGGCACCCATTACTTCAGGATACTGTGCTACATGGTAGAATTCCTGCATATTTCTGACCCTGTCCTCAGAACAATGGGTAAAATATATGTGGTCTCTGGCATGTTAGAGCATAGCATTTGGGAACTGGTGGAGGATCCTGGTTGCTGATGCCTGTAACAGCCCCAACATGTCTCCTGTTGGTCTCTGCAAGCTACCTGTAGCTAAGATTCTAAGTGGTACAACATATTCTTGCATCTAAAAATGCATACATGTTTAGCATATCGTTGTATCTGTAGGTATGTTTGTTCATATCCTATGTGATCATACTCACTCAGGTTGTGCCTGCAAATGGTCCATTGAGATCAGTGCACTGCCCTGGTAAGCAAATATAAATAAATAGATTAAGAGTTAGCTAAATAGACAGATAAAGAAACAGAGAGACAGAGGACAAATGGGTATATGGACAGATAGAATAGCTAGACAGATAGGTAGATAGAGCTAAAATTTAGGTTTACATTTAGAAACAAATGTAGGCACAGATATGAGAATAATCCTTTAGCATAGTATATGACAGTTTAATTTTAAAGACGAGTGGCACGCTATGTGAATATAAATATAGCTAGAAAAGCAAAGCCCCTATTCTATACTATACACTGGCACCTAGTTTCCTTAACAAGAGATGATAATCTTTAAAACAACAACAAACTCCCATTCTTTGAAATCCCAAAGAGTTACATAAAAATCTAATTAGCCCCCCCCCCTTCATCATAGATGGATAGACAGATATACAAATACACATGCACTTGAATAATTTGACTAATTTCAAAGTCTGGCCACTTCCTCATTCCTCTTGACCTTTATACTGACTGGTCAATTACAGCAGCTGTTGCAGTTATGTGCTCTGTTAAATCCATTAACTTGCTTTGCCTGTTTTTTTCATTATATAAAAGACATAGAAGTGATTCCCTTTCAGGATTACAGCACATCGTGGGAAAATCCTGCCCATTGTCTGCTGTCCTTCTAATAGCTGTTACTTGCAAGTACAAAATACATATTACTCCCTTGACATACTGCAGGTATTATTAAGTACTATTAAGTATCTCATGGCCTTGCATTTAGAAACAAGGCAAGCAAAATAACAAAAACAAGTACAATGTTTCCAAGACACTTAAAGTTTATTTTTAGAAGTTTAAAATAACCATCTCCTTCTAAGTATTACTCCATGTGCTTCAATCCAAACAAGCTAACTCACACTGGGTTATACTTAATAGCACACGTACTTATGATTGTCACAACCTGAAGTGCTGATCTGACATTAGAAATGTGGTGTGCACTGTATACATTTTGCCATCACTAACGGATATACAAGAAGTGGTTAAGCTTATCAAAAAAAAAAAAGAAAAAACATTCAAGGTACTGAGCAGGATAGCAACATGACAAGATAATTAGTACTTCAACTTCAAACAATTTTATTGAACTGAAATAGAGTATTGAACTAAATAAAAAAAAACTTAGAATAATTAGTATGAAATTTCTTGCTAGCACACTATTTTACAAAAATGAAAAAAAAACAGTGCCTAGTTCTATGATGTTTTATCTGAATTTATTTGAGAAATAGCAAATATTTCTTGCTAGCACACTGTTAAAAAAAAGAAAGAAATTAAAAAAAAAGAAATATAAAGGTCTTAGCCAAAGATATAAAGAATTCATTTGAAAATTTAAATTGTAGGATTGTTAACAGGCATTGCTATGAAAATTACACTTTATGCAGGAGTTAAGCCTTTTGATATTCACCCATAATAAAGGTAATCAGCTCTGATCATACAATGCGAATAAAGGAAAATCCTTGGATTTTTCACAAAACTCACATTTCTTTTTCTGCATTGTATAGCAAGTTTGTAGAGGTAAAATGGCAAATAAAAACATAGTGCTTGGAAGCATCTGTGAACCAGAAAACCGGTCATATTCTGAAACATGTAAACTGATATCTCTTGCTGCAACAGAACTTAAAAGACACCAGCTAAAAAAAAATGCATTAAACTATTTATATGAAGTACCAATCCATGCTATCTCGCACATTTGTGCACTACTGTAAGTTAAATTTTCTGCTACAATTTGGCTCAGGAGGGTGATCTGCCAGTCAGTAAGAATGATGTAACATCTCTGCACTTTTATCCCACCACCCTGACTCACTTGCCATACACATGTAGTGTATATATGTGATTATAAACATATACAATGTATGTATTAATCATTTTTTCATTTGTTGTATTCATCCTTTTTGGATGTATAAAATTTGATACTGCAAGTACCAACACTTCAAAAAATATAATGCGATTCTAACAAAAAAAAATCATTGGTGTGAAACTCACTGTTGTAATACATTTGGAGTATTTTTGAGGGGGCAACCCTTCTGTCTGCACCTCTCACATCACTGTCTCTTTTATATGTATTAACTGTGAGACCATTGTACCTTGGAGAAGAGGAATTCCCCAAAGTACAGCACTGCCTAACTTAGTACATACTCGCCTGAAATGCTCTAACATTTTTGAATTTCTGAGTGCACCCACACTTACCCTCATTGCACTTTCAACAGGAACCATTCATATGGCATTGTAAGGGTGCACACTACTGTATAAAGTCTGTGTAACTGAAATTACTTTTTATTTTAATCAGTAGTGTTAGCTACAAATCAGTTGAGGCCTGAATGACTTGTTTGCAATCTATGTTTCCCACTGCCATGATATTTGTCCCTGCTGTGTTCACTGAATTTATGCATGAGGTTTGGCCTTCCTCACATACTAAACACATTCCCAGGGATTCATTAACAATTGTGTATACTTTGCACTACGCCTATATGATTTATGCATGTTAGCATGATTAGCAGCAGTGGTTGTTGAATATGCAAACTGCTAAGGTGGCCTACATGTTCAGAAGCACCTATTCATTGCCATAAAGAGGTGCACAGAGACTTGAGTACAAAATATAAACAAAAGGTGTTGGCTGCAGCAAACCTGGTGAGCGAGCACACATGGGCAACATAAATGAAGGTAAGGACATCTTGAAAAGTAAATGGGGTAACTGTACTCAGATAATAAATGGTATTATTGCACAAGGAGCATTTTAACATAAATTATTTATATTTATTTAAACAAGTAATCCTGTTCACTTTAGTGACCCATGTACATGACTAAGACCGGAAATGCTGACAAAGGATGTGAGAAGACTAGAAATCTACAGTGTATTAAAGGGGAGTAAATGTGATAAATGTTTAGAAACTGCTGATGTGAGATAACAGTTATCAAGGACAGTAGAAACATTTAGGGAATATTTGCATATATTGCAGTTATTGCATACCAGATCTTCAGTTCATCATGTATAAACAGAAATAAATGATCCTTACAACTGTTGTCACATGTACTTCAGAAATGGACATTTTTGTGCCATTTGTTGTCACTTGTAATCATAGAAAGCAGGAATTTGACCTTTTAACATGTATGAGCTAAGCATGTGTTTTATATTAATATAAATGCTAAACAGTAATATAATAACAGTCACGATATATACCTTTACAGTTGCCACTATCCATGTCCATTGGCACAGTAAATAATATTTGTATTACTCACGTGATTGTATTGAAAATGCCTAGCTACACATGTGGCAGGTCTATTGAAGCACTCGGCCATTAGAACAGATACTGTGGGAGACATCAAAGGTTAAATAAATTACTTCCACATGATTGACATTAGAACATATATATATAGGTTAAAGAATTGTAAGACTGTCATTGCCTTATGATTATTTAGGAAACAATATTGATGGCTGTTATGGCAGTGTACACACCTGTGACAATGTGGAAATAATAAGAAGAATCAGGGGCACTTGTACAATCACTCAAGAATACCATTAAATGATGAATATAGATATTTTAAGCAACATACATGTTGTGAATGGTAGAAAGTTAATGACTGTTCATGCATGTTGTGTATGTGTCTAGCAAGATACAGAGTGACATGACATATAACATAGATGTGTCACATTGACCAAGAAAAGAACAGAATAATGATCTATGATACTTATTATCATCATGTCTCTAATTAAAGCAGATGTGACATACAGACACACAAAATGAGTCATGAGAATGTGGCATATGTGAAAATGAACATAAACCAAGGTGCAAGTCAAGTGTATTCCATCTCTTGACAAATGGGTTGTGCTTCTGAATGTTGTGATGTATATCACTATGCCTAGGATGTATTTTTCTTATATTACAAATTTACAGGCAGCCCACTTAAGACACGGGCTAAATAAAACTCCATGCCAGTATTATGCCATCAGTACATCAGCTAATTGGCAAATGTCAGGCTACAATTATTTGTGACTATGTTGCACTTGTGTTACTGTAATCAGTAAAATTATGTCTGTCCTTCCTGGTGTAAGTGCCACACCAGACATACTGAGTTGAATATGTGTATTAAGTATAGATGTAAAAGCAGTATATTGTAATTGATATAGGTTAATAGGTGCTTACTAGGCTAATGACCACAAGAGCCTTTTGTTATAAACACCTTTACTGAATTATCACTTGTGACTTGGGCACATTTACATTTATATAAAAATAATCAAACTGTATTAACAAGTTAGCCTAGCCATGCATCCCAAATCTTTGAGAAGTTCTTGTACCCTTGATAAGTGTAAGCAGGGGCTTGGGAGATGAAACATTTTAAGCAGGGTTGGGAGATGAAACATTTATAGGCTGCTTCTGTGTATTAGATACATACATTTTTGAAATCCCACCCCTTCAATTATTTAAATTTATTGGTCATCCTACAGTATTTCATAGTACCAAAATACAAAAGTGACCACCCCTTTCAATCCATCTTGCTGTTTTAAAAATAGTAACTCTCCACTAAACCTTAACTTTTTAAACAGGTAAAACTCAAGTTACCTACTTTCACATCTAACTTCTCTAGTGCACACTGCAGAATGCATTCTTTTCAATCTTACCTTTAAGCATCCCTGTAACTAGCACTTTCTCTAATACCTGCTGGAAAGCACTAGGAAGCCTTAAACTCATACAAACACTGAACTCTCCTTGTTAACAAGGAGAAATTAATAGTAGGCACTAAACAGCCTATAATTGCAAAGTACCTTGCTAAGGAAACATCTCATATACTTTACAAAGAAAAAAAAAAAAAAGCCCCAAACCAGGCATGTCCAAGGATCAGCTTCCGGTGATTTCTCCTGTCCACCTGGTGAATCTAGGCATACTGGGGCAATGCAGCAATTGCCTCATGTACACAGACAACCCTCTCCTCCTACCACCCAACACTACAACCTGTGAGAGATGCACTTACATAGCCAAAATGGAAGCAAAGCTCTCTCCACCCAAGATTGTGCTAAACAGTCAAGAGGAGAAGGTTAACACCCACACTACACCTCAAGCAACACATAGCCCTTTTAAACCCGCACCACCAACACCCACATATAGCAACACTAAATCCACATATGCAGAGGCCCTTAACTGTAACCTGCCCAAGCAACAAAGACCTCTGAAGCTGAAAGCAAACAAACATCAATCACAACCAATGTGTCACATAGTTCACAACACCAGTGTGCCACCCAGCAACAGCCCCTAAGGCAAGACAATGTACCTAACACTTTAGTCATAGGTGACTCTATAGTCCGCACACTGATGTCCCTCTCACCAGGTTGAATAAGGAGAAAATTACAGTCAGCTGCCTGTCGGGTGCCAGGATCCACCACATAACGCATGCACTCAAGTCACTCCACAACAAGTACAAATATGACTCTGTCATTGTCCATGTTGGAGTGAATGACTTGAGACATACCTCCCTGGACTACATGAAAAGAGACATGGAAGAGCTCTCAGATCATGTGGCCCAGGCAGGTATGACCCTAGCCCTGAGTAGCATCCTGCCTTCCCAGAATGATACCACAATATAAGGATAAAATGATTGACTTCAACAATTGGCTAAGCTTATGGTGTCATTCAAAGGGGATCCAGTATCTGTCTGCCTGGGATGACATGATTGACAGACCATGATGCTTTGCCAGAGATGGTCTGCACCTGTCGCCCCTGGGATTCAGGTTACTGGCTAAGGCTCTTGCCACCCCTATAGTGCCTTTTTAGGCAAACTTCAAAGGACAAAACCACCACCGTAACAGGTACAAGCATGCAAAATCTGAAGGTAATGCTACTCAATGCTAGAAGTCTAAACCTCAAAATGCACTCTCTCGAGGCGCTCCTAAAATGGAGAACATCGATATCTGTGCAGTAACTGAGACCTGGTTCAAGGCTCCAGAGAGCACCCCTGCAATACCAGGCTACAACTCTTACCACACTTTTCGGCCACCAAACCAGGACCGAAATACTAAAGGTGGAGGACTGTCAATATTCACCAAGGATATTCACACCACCAGGCTAGTTGGCCAACACAATGTGTCTGAAATTCTCCAAGTGCAACTAACACTAGGTAAGACTGCAATCCAAATTGTAGCTTGCTACAGATCCCCCACCATACCCCAAGATTCTCACTACACCTTTCTAAATATACTGGAAAATATTAAGATAGAACCACACACCCTAATACTGGGTGATTTTAACTACCCTGCCATTAACTGGGAAAACTACTCATGTCCCAACACCTTTGCGCAACGGTTCTTGGAATTCATAAATTCCAATGCCCTGGATCAACTAATCCATAGTCCCACCAGGGGCTCCAATATCTTAGACCTGGTCATAACCAACATGGGAAATCAATGCTCCATACCTATGGTCACCCCCTCGTTAGTCAGGTCTGACCATAAGCTAATCACCCTTAACATCCACATCCCACCCCCACCCCCAGTAAAGAAACCACCATAAAAAACTTCTCCAAAGCCAACTTCATGCTACTCAAGTCAGAAGTGACAAACTTCATGACACCCATGCAGACGGGAACTGAAAGTTCAACTGCTGAATCCTACACTAAGGCACTGTACGAGAACATCCACTCATACATGAATCGTGCCATCCCAAATAGATCCAAAATGCTCTCATCCAAAAAAAGGAAGCCATTCTGGTGGTCCCCTGCCATAAACAAACTTTACAACAAAAGGAAGAAACTTTTGCAGAAAAGAGGAAAATCCCAGGATGCAAAAAACTCCCTTACTAGCCTCAGTAAGAAACTGAGATGCCTCATAAAATCCTCCAAAGCTAGTTACGAAAATAAAATTGCCAAAGATTCCAAAGACAACCACAAAGCATTCTATAACTATGTCAAGAATCTAAATGGCAATGCTCAGATCTGCTCTGAGCTAAAACAGAATGGCATTAACTATACTGATCCGAAGGATATTGCCAATATCCTGGCAGATCGATTCAGTGCCAACTTCACCCCCCTCTCACCCCCTAAATGGCCCATCTCAATACCGGAAGATTGCCAAATTCCAGTAATAATGGCCACACAGGTACAAAACGCATGCTCTAAAGCCAAGAATACAGCATCCATGGGACCAGATGACATCCCGGGCTGTGTACTACATGAACTACAATATGAACTGGCACCTCACATAAGTGTCATGTTTAATCATAGCCTCACCTCAGGTTTCGTGCCCACTGAGTGGTGCAGAGCTACAGATATCCCAATCCACAAGGGGGGATCCACCTTGGATCCCAGAAACTACTGTTCCATCAGTCTGACAAGCCTTATCTGCAAGGCCATGGAGCGTATTATCATGGAACTTATAAACAAAGACATTGGCAACCTTCAAACACTGGACCCCACCCAGTTTGGCTTTGTGAAGGGCCGATCTTGTCTCCTGAACCTTATTGACTTCTTTGAATCAGTCTCCAGAGCCATGGACAAGGGTAAGGTGGTCCACACAGCCTATCTAGACCTTGCCAAGGCCTTTGACACCACCCCCCACTCTGGAATCATAGATAAACTTACTAAGTTGGGCATTAATCCCTATATCACCCAATGGGTTGCTAAATGGCTTACTGATAGAACCCACACTGTAAAAGTAGCCAACTCCAAATCCAGCTCCAGACAAGTGACAAGTGGAGTACCTCAGGGTTCAGTCCTGGGGCCACTCTTGTTTGGCATCTACTTCTCTGAAGTACAGGTCAACACTAAGGGACTCTGGCTAACAAAGTTTGCAGATGACTGCAAACTGGGAGCCATTATTGAATCCCCAAATGATGTGGATACTCTACAGAAGGGCCTTACAGAAACAGATGCTTGGTGCCAGAGCCATGGGCTCAAGCTCAATGCCAAGAAATGTATTGTTATCCCCTTTGGGAAAAAACATGTATCCATGAATTACCATATAGGTGGCAGTACACTAAACACAGAAAGTGTGATAAGAGACTTAGGGACACAGGTGGACAGTGGTCTTGCCTTCGATAACCACATCGCCACAACAGTCAGGAAATCCTTCTATGTGGCACACCTCATCACGAAGGGCTTTTCATCCAGAAAAAAGGAGGTCATTGTCTCACTGTACTCATCCCTCATTAGACCCATTATAGAATACAATGCCCCATTTGGTATGTACCTCTCAAGACATCTGCAACAACTGGAAAGGCCTCAGAAATACCTCACTAAAAGAATCACAGGCCTAAAGCAGATGCCCTATGCTGACCGCCTTAAAAAACTCCAGCTATACTCTGTCGCATATCGTCTACTCAGAGGCGATCTCTGCTTAACATACAAGGCCATGTCAGACCCAGAGCTGTTGGACATGCTACACTTAAAGAAATCCCAATCCCTCAGAGCTACATGCTCCAGGGATCTAAACCTTGTCATCTCAATAAACACAACATGCTGGAGGGATAGGTTCCTGACCCAGAGACTCCCCAGACTCTGGAATAGATTGCCCATGCATGTCAAGCAGAGTGCCTCTTTGGACCTCTTCAAGAGGAACCTTGATGATTGGATGGGAGAAAAGAAATTCACCCCAGGGATCATGTCAGTCGCCCTGCTAGACAGGGGTCCAGGAAAGTAAATAATGTGGGAAGAAATAGCCAGGGAATTGTTATGGCTAGGCTTGTATAGGCCCTAGGGCTGATAGCCTAGTACCATCCTATGAACCTATGAACCTATGAACCTATGAATAGGGGCACTGAAATGAGCCTTAGATCAGTATTAAGAAGTGTATAACAGTACTGTAACATACAACACACCCAGGTGAAGCATTAACATAGCATGTTGTAGATTTACATTGCACATGCACCAAATGTACACTGACCTGTAACATATGTTGTTATCCTCTGACAATAGGTCACTAACTCCATTGTGCAGGCATTGTCAAAGCCAATGTGACAGAAAGGCTAGTTCAATTAAGTGTTAACAATGAACAATAAATGACAAGAACTATCTCATGACATTCATTACTTAAAGGTCTTTTTGCTAAACAGCACACATCCACTATATCATCATTATACTGGGCATGCCCACAAGGAATTACGAAAAAGACTACCATAACATCAACTAATTAACATAAACACACAAGAAGGTCTCATAAAACAACCCCACTCACACTTCTTGATTATCTGGCAGCATGACACACATTAAGAAATGTTATGTAAGGCTTCATGTCCTACAGAGCTCTAGAGTGTTAAGAAAAGAATTGCAGCAATGCATAAATGTACGTATGAAAACATGCAATGCAGAGCATTATTATTTGGAAAATAATGTCTGGGCTCAGTCATTGACGTACTCAGCATCTGCATCTTGCCAGACTAGAACACATGCGAGGGCAGATCTCAAAAAGATGTGCATTAACCGTTGATGCCACAGATAGAGGCATATCAGTTATGTCATGAAGAACATGCTTGAAGGGATTATGTCCATCTCCTATTGTAATGGTATGTCTTCCCTAACCAAGTAAAATCACCAGACTACAAAGAGTGATATAACAAAAGGCTCCGGTTCCAGAAGCACTCAAACTAACAGATGAATTGATGAGTTGAAATCAATTTATTCATACCAAAATACTTGAAGTCACATCAAATAAAACAAGCACTTTCATCTCTGACTATTCAGAGACTTTATCAAGATAAAGTAACAGCCAAAGAAGTGCCATTTAAGTAACACACCACCTGTCCAATTCAGCCAATATTAAAAAATCAACAGTTAACCAATTTAAAAAGGCTACTATAACTAGAATAAAATGCAGTAAATTGTTGTCAGAACAGTACTGGTTAACCAGTGAATAAAATATTATATTATATTACAAGGCAAACAAAGCTGAGTACCTACGTTAATTGTACGACATTATCTAGATTTATAAAAACATTAATCTGAATTTATAAAAATTTATTTGGATTGCTTACATATATAAAAAAATACATGTAAATAAAACATCTAAAGATATGGAAAAACAATTATGAAATGCATTTATGAGCACTGTCCCTTAACAAAACATAGGGTTAGTTTGTTACCTTTCAAGTGCTTTCAATTTCAGAAAGAATGCTATGGAAAAGAAATCATTTATGCCCAGCCATTGCATGGCATTGGTTCTTAATTGCTACAGAGCTTCTTGTTTTTCAAGGTGTAGGGGCCATGGGCCACCCCTCGGGTCAATCTGTAAGGAATCAATAATAATAAACTTAAATGAGTGGACTATGAATTCATTACAATATTTAGCCAAAGCATTAGTGTCCTTCTTTTGTCTAATATCTCTCAAATGCTCATAAATACAGCATTTCAACTTCCTCTCGGTCTTCCCTATATAAGAACAAGGACATGCCGTACACAGAGCACAATACACTATTTTGCCGTCTGGCATGAAAACTTCCTATCCAAACATACTGGTACTCCATTAATATTAAATTATGATCCTTCCATTATATACCATCAATAATTACAGGCACCACATTTACTCATGGACCCCCCCTGTTGTCCCCCACTCTGGGCCTCCAACATATTTTTAAGGCAACACCCTTTTCTATACACAATAACAGGTGTTTCACTAATGCATTGCCTTAAATCATTACATGAGGTCACAATCACCCAATTCTTCTGTAGGATGTCAGCAATGTGTCTACTATCAGCATTATATGTGGTGATAAAGGCAGACTGGAAGTTGTTACTTCCTTTCTTCTGTACCTCAAATACTCCAATAAGATTCGAGTTCATATTTGTCAAATGGGGGTCAACCAACCTTGCGATATTAGGGCTATTTACCCACTGTCCATGGTTTTGGGACAAAACAGCCTTGCACTGGCCCCTTTTTCTCTTGTTTATAACCTCCAACATCACCTCATTGACCAACCTGGATGGATACCCCCCTCTTCAAAAATATGCTCTTCAATAAATCACATTCATTCAAGAATGCATCAAAGAGGGAAATCATGTGGGCAGCCCTCACAAACTGACCCTTTACAACTGCCTTTTTCTGTTTAAAGGGGTGAGAGCTGTTAAAATGTAAGAAATTGTTGGAATATGTTTCCTTTCGGAAAATCTCTGTTGTAAACATTCGTGAAACATAATTTTTAATCAATCTTACATCTAAATATGCAATCTCTTTTTGGTTAACATTATGTGTAAACTTTAAAAAAGAAGTTGAACTATTATTGTAGAGCAAGAAGTCTGTTACCATATCAGAGGGCCTATACCAATAAATAAAAATGTCATCCAAAAACTGGATGTACATTTTGCAGTGGGCATAAAATGATGAATTACATAAAACCTTTTTCTCCCACTGCAACCTGACAATATTTGCAAACAGGCCCTCCCACATGGTAAACCCATCGCCACCCCCTCTGTTTGAAGAAAAAAATCCTTATCAAAGAAAATACAATTATTTTTCAAAACCAGATCAAATAGTTGTTCCTACTAATTAATAGTTGGCTGGGGAATTTCCCTGTCCACCAAAAATTCACACATCCATTCAAGTCCAATGCCATGGGGAATAACTGTGTAAAGATCTCTCACGTCAATTGTAATGAACAAACCAGACTCTGAAAATTCAAGATTATTCATCCTACTCAAAAAATCCCCCAAATCCCAGCACATATTTATTTCGCTAAGCAATAAACGTTTCAGCTTAATATCCAAAAATTTGGCTACGGGATAAGTTATAGACCCCCTGCCATCTTCAATGGGTCACAGAGGAGGGTTGAAAAGACTTTTATGCATCTTGAGCAATCCAAAAATAGATGGAATTTTGGCTGGGGCACAGATAAATAATTAAACTAATCCATAGAGATGGACCCTTCAATGAACAAATCATTGAGTTCATTCCTAATTTTTCTATGGAATCCATTTAGTTCATTCAATGACATTTTTCTATAGAATGCACTATCCAGCAGTTTTTCATTTTCATATTATAATCACTTGTATTCATCACAACCATATTACCACCTTTTATCAGGTTTTTATAATTCTCACATTCGCATTGCTTCAAAGTTTAGCCAAACCTTCCAGTTCACCCTTACTCAAATTTGGGATGGGTTCACCCCTGGATATAGTCCTAATATCAATTTCATACAATCTCTCAAAAATTTGCAGTGAGGGGTGCAGGGGAGGGTTGTAAGTACTCAAAATATGTAATGGGTTGCTAACATGTTCAACAGACTTAAAAAGCACATTTAAATTCAACTTCCTCACATAATGTTTCAAATCAACAAGAGTATTGGTTATATTACAACTCTTTGTAGGTACAAAAGTTGTGCCCTTAGATAATAAGTCACAACCAACCACATCAATTTGCATAGATGAAAAATTAAATACATTAAAGTCCTCAATAGATGTTCTTGGAAACCCTACACAGGTCATTCGGACATTCATCTGTCCTTAATTCCGACCCCAATAAGTCCCTCTCCAGTTCCCCCTCTGATAAGGTGCATGGCCTCCCTGACCCCTGTTTCCATGGTGAGCTCCATGCATAGGGGCTTCTCTGTTGTATCTGTCCCTCAGTCTTTCAGATCTCATCAGAGGTGGATGATCCTCCTCCTCTAAATAAATCTCCTCACTAGTATTGTCAATCATTGAGCTGAACATGTAGCCACTACCCCAACCCTTGGATTTAGGCGGTTCCGGGTAGTTATATTGTTATACAGTGCCCTGTCCCTTTCTATCTTCTTACGTTTCCTGTTCCTAATATTGTTAATTTGGTGTTCAATACTCTTAAAAATCCAATATGAGTGTGCAATGTTTAAAATGATGACCTCATCAATGTATTGCAGAGAAGATGTTTGTTTTAAAAGTGGGATAAAGTGATGGAGGAGTCCTTTCCCAGTTTAAATGTTTCTCCTGAGTGGAAGTGTATACGTCAGATGTGTTGGTTAATGGCATCCTAACTAGGAGTATAGATGCAGAAAAAGACTCCTAAAACTTATTTATTTACACAATCAAGAGACTGCAATATTAACCTCAAGTGCCACAGGAGAAGTCTAACTTTAAATGTGTGAAAATGGATGCTAGTAAGGATTACCACATCAGTGTGTTGCAGAGAAGCTATTGTGCATCACAGTTATGGTTGAAAATGCATGTGTCTTGACAAGTAGAAGTAACAGCAATTTTTTGCTCATAAGTAATTACATAATTCTCAGATATGGTATCCATCCTCTCATTCATGTACATTGTGTTAGTGTGAGTGACATGTAGCTATGTCACAGTATTGTGTTTTGATGGCAATCACAACTGCGAAACAGCAGATTGAAAACAAAGCATTTATGCATATTTAGCTTGGGATGATTGTATGCAAACATTAGCCATTTGTGATGTTTTCAATTGTATGCGCTCATACTTGGACATTGTGCAGTCTAAATAGAAACAGACTGGTCAAAAATATGGGGTCTATATTAGTTCAACAAAGTCTAACTTCAGTGAACACCTATTCAGTGACCGCATTTCAATGAAAATTGTTTCAGTGATTCACTGAATCTACCAAGGATAGACGTAGAACACAACGGACCAACACACAACTAAAGTGAACCAACAATAAAGGGGGGATTCTCCCAACACATCCCCTGATGTGGGGGGTGCACCCCCACCCACCCCCAACTATATATACCAATTCAGAGATCGCTCTACAGTGGAGAATGGAGAAAAGGGCAAAGATGAGTAGTTGGCCAACTATTTCTTTGGCCTTGGTAAATTCAGCTAATTGCTGACACAATTTTCATTGAAGTGCGGTCACTGAATGGGTATTCACTGAAGTTAGACTTTGGTAAACTAATGTTGTTGTGTCTTTCAGCTTTTCCCGGTTAGGGGTCACCACAGTGGAACTCCGATCCACTAATGATTGGCAGTTGATTTTTACATGACGAGTTGCCAGCCCTGACGCACAACCTTCAACGAAGGTAAGCCCATTCACGCATGTCTCCATGCAGAAGATGCTCTAGCTGAGAGTCGAACTGGACAGCGTCTTACTGTGAGGCATATAGACCAAAAAATATGGCGCTGCACTGGTCAGTGCCACTAATGAATTAAGTGTGAAAATGTTTGACACCATTGTACACCATCTCCCAGTGTAAGTGTTGAAGTACAGATATAACTTTACAGATTGATGTGTTCAGTTAACAGCATCATAGTGGAATCCACATATCATGAGTACAAAAACCCATCAATACATACAGACATCATACAGTCCACTCACCTCAATTTTTTTAAATCTCTCCCTAAAGCACTCTGGTGACAAGCTCATTTGCATGACTGGTGGAGGGTGATGACTGATGGAGGGTGCCAAGCTCATTTACATGACTGACGGAGGGTGAGAAGCTCATTTGCATGACTGATGGAGGTGTTGAACTTAGAACAGAAACAGTAGTCCATGGTGTTCCATGCCAAGTATCTCACAAGTAAGGAATATAAACATATAAATAGGTCTGATTCTGATCAAATGCAGAGCAGGGATGTGTTAACTTAACATTTTGTCATTGATGTACATATTTCTTATGACACTTGCATTACATTAATCATTATATAGATGATGCAGGTGTATAGCTATAGACATCATACCAGGTGACTGCGCATGTATTTGAGGCATGTTTCAGTTGTTGTTATTAAATTGTACATGTTTGTATGACATGGATGAGTAATAAAGTCAATGCATCTTTAACAGACGTGTGTATCATAATTAATATACTTCAAAACATGGATGGCAATGAAACAGCATTGATCCTATTACCTTATGTGTGTATAGCAGCAATATTGTCCAAAAGTGCCTATTGTACTATACTTGTTAACACATAAAGCCTCTGCTGTACTTAATGCCCTGCAGTACTTTCTTGGTAGATATGAGCATGTTATAAATGATCCTGAAACACACGAAGGATCAAGCATGTGAAAGCTAGTGGAAAACTGGACAATAAAACACTACGAAGCAAGGAGATTTGTGGGCAATGTACTTCATAATACTATTTACAGCTGGAACATCCCTTATGATGTACATTCAATTCTGCAGCCTGTTGAAGAAATGATAATAACTGGCTCCTCCTAGAGCTATTAGCCTGTCTTTCCATACCACAGCAAGGTTAAACACAGTAGTATGAAGGGTATCAGGCTAATGCTGCTGAAGGCCAAAACTAACAAGATTGTTCCACAAATTGTGTACTGCCATTTCCCATGCATTCAGGTGCGGCTCACCACCAGGCATCATGCAAATACTGAGGAGAAAGACTCATGAAAGAGAAGGGTTGGAAAGTGGGAGATGTTTGGAGACAGAGATAAAGACATGCTAAGAGATTTGTTTATGGGACATTTTGTCATATCAATGTGGTATATTACTCAGTGTTATCATCATGATTTTTCATGTCAGACGTCTGACAATAAAATAAATAAATAATACAATAAATGTATTCCTTACATGAGAATACGGAACATGGTACACATCTAGTATGGCTGTCCCTGCTAGAATACGACTGGGCAGTTGTCTGTAAGGATTGCCACCAGCTGTAGAATTACTGTGCATAGTGTACAGCTGCAGCGGCTATGCTATTCAGCCGTATTGCTGTACGGCAAATTGCTGCTGCAGCCAATTGGTTTCGGCAATGTAGTTTGCAGGGAAATGTCTTGTGAGCTACACGCCGGAACCCATGTCAGACATTCTGAACAAAAACTGTGTAAATGATCTGTAATGATACATGGACTGCCATGTAAAATAAACAGTCAAGGAAAATGTGTTTATTGAATAGGGAAATACAGATGAATTGTAGGTATGAACACAGGGAAGGAGGACAGGTTAAACATATAATGTACAGCAGATGAGGGTATGTTAAAGGAAAACAGCTGTAGCAGGAACACTAATCACATATCAATATGGTACAATACGGACTGCACAGTGCAAATGTATATTATGTGACTGCCAGACAAGGTCACATAACAATGACGAAGAAATCTTTGTGATATAAGCATCCTGACATGAACAATAGAGTGGACATCTAAAAGGGATGTTATATACAATTGGGGTTGGTGCATATTGTGAAGCTGTGCAAATTGACTTGCCTGAATGTGACTGTAATGTCAGTAGATGTCTCCAACAAGTGGGATACAGTTACAGGCTTATGGGCAGCAGTAAACAGAAGCATGCATAATCATGGACAATGTCAGAATAATACCACGAGTAATCCCATGACTCTGATGTAACATATGTGATGCTGAATGATCATAGATGATTCTGCACAAACACACATATACAACTATTATGACATGTCAGCATTACCCTCATGTCAGCAATTTATGAGGGTAATCAAGCGCACAGTCCTGATACTGTAACACTATAACATCTGCTGGAGCTATTAGGAGGGACACTGCTATACCTGTATGTGACCGTATGATCAATCCAGGCTAGATGGCTGATGTGCATGGCATATATATGTCACAATCCGCACTGTTATGAATATAATCCATGCCATCAATGTTGTCAAACAGCTATGTACGTACTGTGTGCATCAACAGAACAGGTATCACACATGCATTTGGTATAACACGTTGATGGAGGTGCTGTACCGTCAGATAGTAATGTTTATGCAACAAAAAAAATACCTAGATATGGCTAATAAGATGTGTGAGAGCTCAGTGTGGCAAAGGTGGTACACTTCAGTTAAACATCACTAGAAGATGTGTAGGGAAGTACAGTACCATTATATATATTATTCACTAGGTCATATAAATATGGGGAGATTCCTCAATATTGGAGACATGCTTATTAAACCTGTTTTTAAGGGAAAGAGGAGTAGGACAAACCCAGAGTCATATAGACCCTTAAGTCTACTTTCATGTTGTGGAAAAATAATGGAGAATGTAATAGTGAATAAGTTATTGTCAGAACCGGAAGGTTGGGATTTGAAACCTTATATCAGCATGCATATGTTGAAAATAGATCTATTACCACCTGTCATGTAATATTCTATAACAATAAAATAACATATGAATGAAAACTTGTGTTGTGATGTAATTTATATGGATTTAACTTTAGCATTTGACAGGGTCATACACATAATGCTAATCAATAAATTAGTACAACTAGGTATTGATGCACTCTTGATAAGATGGATAGCTGCATGGCTTACAAATAGGACATAGCAAGTATCATACAGCAACTGGACTGGCAAAATCCTTGGTTACAGTCAGGGTGTCCCACAGGGCTCTGTCCAAGGCCCTTACTTGTTGAGATTGTATCTTTCAGACCTAACTTTTTCATCTGAGGTGTTCTACAGTCTATATTTAGATGACCTGAAACTGGGTAAACTGATTACATATGTTACAGATAAGGCATGTCTGCAAAATAACTTGACTAAATTAACCATTTAGGCACAGGAGAATAATATGCTTATAAATACATCAAAAACTAAGCATATGAGATTTGGCAGGCATAAATTGAAAGGTGAATATTTAATACAGCACACAAAGATTGAATCTGTAGACTCATTTAAGGACCTGGGCATATGGGTAGATTCAGCTATGAGTTTTTCTAATCATATCAACCAATTGGTTAATGATAGTTATAGAACTATAAGTTGCATAAAAAGATTTATAAAGTCTAGGAAATCAAAAATAATGAAGTCTGCTGAGAGGAGGATGGTAATAGCAGTGTTCCACAAGCTGGTGTAAAATGCTCTCTGTACTGTTAAGCAAGCACACACACACACACACACACACACACACACACACACACACACACACACACACACACACACACACACACACACACACACACACACACGCACACCAGCTGACTGCAGTGAGAGCAGAACATCTAAGTACACTGACTAGAGCACTCTGTATTTAATGTAAGTGCCACAGCACAAGTCTGATTTGGTGAGTGTCAGACAACACTTATAGGTGATGAAATCAGCAGTGTCTGGTGAGGAGAAGATGGTAATAACAATGACTCACATTCTGGTGTAAAATGCTCTTGCTAATGTGAAGCAAGTGCACAAATACACATCCCAGTGGACTACAGCGAGAACAAAACCCCTACCTGCATATGTACAGTGACTAGAGCATTTAACATTTAATGCAAGCACCACAGAACAAGCCTGATTTGGAGAGTGTCAGACAACAATGTATAGGTGATGACATAAGCAATGTCTGGTGAGGAGAAGATGGTAATAGGAGTGTCCCACATGCTGGTGTAAAATGATCTCTCTCATGTCAAGCAAGTGTGTGCATGCACACGTCCACACACTCACACACACACACACACACACACACACACACACACACACACACACACACACACACACCAGTTCGCCGCAGTAAGAACAGAACCCCTGCCTAAGTACACCGACTAGAGAACTCTGTATTTAACACAAACACCACAGCATAGGTCTGACATATGCAAGGCTGCAGGACAACTTTTAGTTGATGACATCAGCAGTGGATGTTGGGAGTCCTGAATGAAATGGATGCGTAGGCATGTGCAACTGTCAAAATATTGCCAATTCATGGGATTAGAGTGGTAACTGTAGGATACACAATTATGCTCTTCTGACGACAGACAGACAGACAGATACACACACACACACACACACACACACACACACACACACACACACACACACACACACACACACACACACACACACACACACACACACACACACATACACACACCAGTTGACTGTAGTGAGAAAAGAACCCCTACCTATTAAACTATATTGACTAGAGAACTCTATACTTTGCGGAAGCACCTTAGCACAATTCTGATTTTTACAAGGTTGCAGGACAACTTTTAGTTGATGACATCAGCAGTGGATGATGGAGTGAAGATGTTGGGAGGCCTGCCTGAAATGGATAGCTAGCCATGACCAACTGTCAAGATATTAAAGTTTTGCATGTTACCAGATTGATGAGTATGCAATGTGTAGTATTTGGTGGGTGTGTTTCCAATATGCAGGTATACGTTAAGAGACAGATTTACAAATTACATGCAAACAGGTGTCCACATTACCACAAGTATTGGAAAATCTGGATGTATATTGTCATTATAAAGATGTGCATGATATATAAGATATTTGTTATTAATTAATGTAGTGTAGTTAATATACTTGAGAAGAAGTACTGAGAGACCAAAGCTGCAATGCATGGAGGAGGTAACAGATGGCTGCATTGTAAATATTTGACATTTTCTTAGATATCACCTGCATTTTGCTTGTGTTTCCACAAGTAACTTCATGGCATGAATACTAAATGGACATTAAGCAAAATTAATACATACTATTGTCCAGTTTGCACAGCACACCTATGAGCAGCTGGTTTGCACAATAGTTGACAAAGTATTTTCACATGCGAGATACACATTTCTACCACTTTTCCTGTTTGAGCATAGTTAAGCAGTGCACAGATGCAAGCCTCATTGCTAAACTTCTGAAAGTTTTCATTACTTAGGGTATGAAACACATTAGCTGCTTAGCTGACTCTGTGGCAGCAGGTGTAAATGCATTAATACATTTCTTTTGGAACCCAGAAGATATTGGGGATAGATCTAGGTGTATATAATACTTTTAAATAAGTAGTGATAACTCAATGGAATTATTCTTTATACTACATTCACTGTATGTTACGGTGTTTTGATGTAGGGCAACATGTTTAAGTGGTATTTTGTGGAGGTAACTGCACCACAGAAGAGATGTTCACCGTTTGGCATTTGTGCATGGTGCCAAACTCCACACAAACACAGAGGCAAAAAAGTGAAGGGCTCCTTGTTTTGTGCTATTTATGTGTGTTGTGTGGAGTTCTATTTTTTGACCAGATTATAGGTGTTAAAATAAGGGTGACAGGAAAGTGAAGAAATGCGGGGCAAGCAAAGGGAAGACAAAGGGAAAGCAATATAGGAATGTGCAGGAGGAAGATAGGAAAGAACCATAGCTATCCATTTCTTCAACAGTGCAAAATGAAAATGTGTACAGAATATTAGCTGAATTTGGACTGTCACCTCCACAAAGACAGGTGACAAGAATGTAATCATGTTGTATAGCTAATTGGACCAAATCAAGTGTGTCAAGAAAACATGTGTGTGAAATGGAGAACTATGTTTTTTTGTGGGACAGGTGTCTTTTTTTTTACTTCATTAAGAGAGGAATGCTAGGTGAGAGACCTTGGTATTTATCGGTCAGCTGAACTGGGTAGATGAGGAAGCAAATGCAAACAGGACTAACAAGACAAGCCACAGGGATGGTGCGGGACACAAAATGTTGGGGTACACCATGATTGGGGCGAGGGAGGGAACAATGCAAGCCCAGTGCCCTCACTTACAGGACTGTCATCACTGTCCCCTTACTCCACTGGCTGCTGTAGTGCTTGACATTGCCTCATTCAATGGAGCATGAGGGATAGCAGCCTCTCCATCCAGTGTAGGTGAACACCAATGGTGCTGTACACAATCCTATGCACCAACCCTGCCATCTCCAGCCAGAGGTGATGAAATCCCCACATACCACAACAGCATCAGCTGCCAGGACAGTGCTACTTGAGGGTACAAGTAGTGCAGGGGTAGCAGAAGCAGTACTGCAAGGTTGGGTCCCAGATTTGCTGGGTGTTGGTGCCAGAGTCAGTGGAGATGGGGCAGGCTAAGCCACTGGTGTTGGCCTACCTCCCTGTGTTGTGAAGTATTTAGTGATTTGTTACAGATGGATGATATGGAGACATTCTGATGACATGTAACAGAAAATTAAAAAAAGAGAGCTAAAGGTTGGCGTGAGAGAAAACAAAGAGATAAAATTAGTACCATCATTATGTGGCATACAATGCATTATGACAATAATACAACTATGTTATCTGAAGTTTTACACGTAAGCATATTTCCTAACAACTGCACACTATAATTACAAATTGCTCAAAGTAACTCTTGCAATTTGCAGATATTGAACATATGCTTGGTCCAGTTATACAGATTAAAGTTAACACCAGGGCATTTATGCCACTTGTGTAGAATTTAATTTCTGTAATATTATTAAAGAATTGCAGTATTTTATATTTGTTACTTCTGAGATTTGAACCCATAACTTCTGACTACAGTCTAACACTTGACTCAGTTGGCTTGGGCTGCAGACTGAAGCATTCATACTTGCTTTTACAGTTAGGATATGCATGCTTACTTTGCTACTACTGTATAGAAAAGAACAATTTCTTTCAATTTTAAAGCTAATAATACTTCTCTTGTGCTGCATACATACTTCTTGCTTTCCTCAGTCTCTCTAGATAGTCAGCATGGGTCTGGCTATTTGCATCTATTTCAGAATTAGCTGTGTAAAGAAAAGAACAGAAAAGCATTATGCATACCCGTCTTGCATATACTTAGCTTTCTATGTATTATAAATTCTCTTTATTAGCATAATTACACAACTGTGGGATGTTGTTAGTTTGGAACTCATCCAACCACTGGTTGATTGTATCCCTCTTGTGTCTTTTTAGGTCACCGAAGTAGTGCCTACACTGTTCTTCAGTGTGGGATGCCAGTTGCACTGAATACAGCCTTGGCCTGACTATTCCAAGCCTCAAACGTATACTAGGAGCCAGAAGAGTCCCCCTGCAAAAGTATTTGGCTGTGCGGCTTTACCAGGAGTCCAGTAAATATTCTGGACTCCTGAATACCTCACCTCTGTGCCCTAAATTGGGCACCTTCTCCTCTAACATCAGACATGTCTAATCCCAAAGCAGTGTAATAGCAAACAATGATTTCCCACCAATTCCTCTTATCACATTTACTGGTAGTGCACAAAACCAAGCAATGATACCAACCACATTAGCATGATGTTAAGCAGAGAGCAGCAGTGCCAAACAGAGAGGAAAGTAGTTTTGCAAACTGAAAGGTTAATCTGACACTTGATATTAGTTTGAGGAGTGTGTGCTGCTGTAACTGTCAGGTAATTTAACTTTGCAGACATGCACTGGGGGCATAATTTCATGAACTGACACATGTTTGGCTTTATACACTGCTAAAATTGAGTTTTACAGTGTAGGATTTAAACCTATGCATAAGGGACAAAACATTTTCTTCCAGAGCAGTGATTTGTTCACCTTTACTACAGAAGAATAATTTCCAGACATAGTCATACATTATTTATAAATACAGATGAGAGATTGAGGTGTCAAACATGTATGTGTGTGACCTGAAAAGGTCCTTGAATATACATACATTTGTGTATATATTTTATTTGTGTGTGAAATTCATCCAAGTCCAGACAGCAGAATTATAGAAACATAGTAAACAGTATACCCTCAGTCATACTTGAAAATAGATCTATTACCACCTGTCATGTAATATTCTATAACAATAAAATAACATATGAATGAAAACTTGTGTTGTGATGTAATTTATATGGATTTAACTTTAGCATTTGACAGGGTCATACACATAATGCTAATCAATAAATTAGTACAACTAGGTATTGATGCACTCTTGATAAGATGGATAGCTGCATGGCTTACAAATAGGACATAGCAAGTATCATACAGCAACTGGACTGGCAAAATCCTTGGTTACAGTCAGGGTGTCCCACAGGGCTCTGTCCAAGGCCCTTACTTGTTGAGATTGTATCTTTCAGGCCTAACTTTTTCATCTGAGGTGTTCTACAGTCTATATTTAGATGACCTGAAACTGGGTAAACTGATTACATATGTTACAGATAAGGCATGTCTGCAAAATAACTTGACTAAATTAACCATTTAGGCACAGGAGAATAATATGCTGATAAATACATCAAAAACTAAGCATATGAGATTTGGTAGGCATAAATTGAAATGTGAATATTTAATACAGCACACAAAGATTGAATCTGTAGACTCATTTAAGGACCTGGGCATATGGGTAGATTCAGCTATGAGTTTTTCTAATCATATCAACCAATTGGTTAATGCTAGTTATAGAACTATAAGTTGCATAAAAAGATTTATAAAGTCTAGGAAATCAAAAATAATGAAGTCTGCTGAGAGGAGGATGGTAATAGCAGTGTTCCACAAGCGGGTGTAAAATGCTCTCTGTACTGTTAAGCAAGTACACACACACACACACACACACACACACACACACACACACACGCACACACACACACACACACACACACACACACACACACACACACACACACATGCACACCAGCTGACTGCAGTGAGAGCAGAACATCTATCTAAGTACACTGACTAGAGCACTCTGTATTTAATGTAAGTGCCACAGCACAAGTCTGATTTGGTGAGTGTCAGACAACACTTATAGGTGATGAAATCAGCAGTGTCTGGTGAGGATAAGATGGTAATAACAATGACTCACATTCTGGTGTAAAATACTCTTGCTAATGTGAAGCAAGTGCACAAATACACATCCCAGTGGACTACAGTGAGAACAAAACCCCTACCTGCATATGTACAGTGACTAGAGCATTTAGCATTTAATGCAAGCACCACAGAACAAGCCTGATTTGGAGAGTGTCAGACAACAATTTATAGGTGATGACATAAGCAATGTCTGGTGAGGAGAAGATGGTAATAGCAGTGTCCCACATGCTGTTGTAAAATGATCTCTCTCATGTCAAGCAAGTGCGCGCATGCACACGTCCACACACTCACACACACACACACACACACACACACACACACACACACACACACACACACACACACACACCAGTTGGCTGCAGTCAGAACAGAACCCCTGCCTAAGTACACCGACTAGAGAACTCTGTATTTAACACAAACATCACAGCATAAGTCTGACATTTGCAAGGCTGCAGGACAACTTTTAGTTGATGACATCAGCAGTGGATGTTGGAAGTCCTGAATGAAATGGATGTGTAGGCATGTGCAACTGTCAAAATATTGCCAATTCATGGGATTAGAGTGGTAACTGCAGGATACACAATTATGCTCTTCTGACGACAGACAGACAGACAGATATACACACACACACACACACACACACACACACACACACACACTCACACACACACACACACACACATACACACACCAGTTGACTGTAGTGAGAAAAGAACCCCTACCTATTAAACTATATTGACTAGAGAACTCTATACTTTGTGGAAGCACCATAGCACAATTCTGATTTTTACAAGGTTGCAGGACAACTTTTAGTTGATGACATCAGCAGTGGATGATGGAGTGAAGATGTTGGGAGGCCTGCATGAAATGGATAGCTAGCCATGACAAACTGTCAAGATATTAAAGTTTTGCATGTTACCAGATTGATGAGTGTGCAATGTATAGTATTTGGTGGGTGTGTTTCCAATATGCAGGTATACGTTAAGAGACAGATTTACAAATTACATGCAAACAGGTGTCCACATTACCACAAGTATTGGAAAATCTGGATGTATATTGTCATTATAAAGATGTGCATGATATATAAGATATTTGTTATTAATTAATGTAGTGTAGTTAATATACTTGAGAAGAAGTACTGAAAGAACAAAGTTGCAATGCATGGAGGAGGTAACAGATGGCTGCATTGTAAATATTTGTCATTTTCTTAGATATTACCTGCATTTTGCTTGTGTTTCCACAAGTAACTTCATGGCATGAATACTAAATGGACATTAAGCAAAATTAATACATACTATTGTCCAGTTTGCACAGCACACCTATGAGCAGCTGGTTTGCACTATAGTTGGCAAAGTATTTTCACATGTGAGATACACATTTCTACCACTTTTCCTGTTTGAGCATAGTTAAGCAGTGCACAGATGCAAGCCTCATTGCTAAACTTCTGAAAGTTTTCATTACTGAGGGTATGAAACACATTAGCTGCTTAGCTGACTCTGTGGCAGCAGGTGTAAATGCATTAATACATTTCTTTTGGATCTAAGTGTATATAATACTTTTAAATAAGTAGTGATAACTCAATGGAATTATTCTTTATACTACATTCACTGTATGTTACAGTGTTTTGATGTAGGGCAACATGTTTAAGTGGTATTTTGTGGAGGTAACTGCACCATAGAAGAGATGTTCACCGTTTGGCATTTGTGCATGGTGCCAAACTCCACACAAACACAGAGGCAAAAAAGTGAAGGGCTCCTTGTTTTGTGCTATTTATGTGTGTTGTGTGGAGTTCTGTTTTTCGACCAGATTAAAGGTGTTAAAATAGGGGTGACAGGAAAGTGAAGAAATGCAGGGCAAGCAAAGGGAAGACAAAGGGAAAGCAATATAGGAATGTGCAGGAGGAAGATAGGAAAGAACCATAGCTATCCATTTCTTCAACAGTGCAAAATGAAAATGTGTACAGAATATTAGCTGAATTTGGACTGTCACCTCCACAAAGAGAGGTGACAAGAATGTAATCATGTTGTATAGCTAATTGGACCAAATCAAGTGTGTCAAGAAAACATGTGTGTGAAATGGAGAACTATGTTTTTTTGTGGGACAGGTGTCTTTTTTTTTACTTCATTAAGAGAGGAATGCTAGGTGAGAGACCTTGGTATTTATCGGTCAGCTGAACTGGGTAGATGAGGAAGCAAATGCAAACAGGACTAACAAGACAAGCCACAGGGATGGTGCGGGACACAAAATGTTGGGGTACACCATGATTGGGGCGAGGGAGGGAACAATGCAAGCCCAGTGCCCTCACTTACAGAACTGTCATCACTGTCCCCTTACTCCACTTGCTGCTGGAGTGCTTGACATTGCCTCATTCAATGGAGCATAAGGGATAGCAACCTCTCCATCCAGTGTAGGTGAACACCGATGGTGCTGTACACAATCCTATGCACCAACCCTGCCATCTCCTGCCAGAGGTGATGAAATCCCCACATACCACAACAGCCTCAGCTGCCAGGGTAGTGCTACTTGAGGGTACAAGTAGTGCAGGGGCAGCAGAAGCAGTACTGCAAGGTTGGGTCCCAGATTTGCTGGGTGTTGGTGCCAGAGTCAGTTGAGATGGGGAGGCTAAGCCACTGGAGTTGGCCTACCTCCCTGTGTTGTGAAGTATTTAGTGATTTGTTACAGATGGATGATATGGAGACATTCTGATGACATGTAACAGAAAATTAAAAAAAGAGAGATAAGGGTTGGCGTGAGAGAAAACAAAGTGATAAAATTAGTACCATCATTATGTGACATACAATGCATTATGACAATAATACAACTATGTTATCTGAAGTTTTACACGTAAGTATATTTCCTAACAACTACACACTATAATTACAGATTGCTCAAAGTAACTCTTGCAATGTGCAGATATTGAACATATGCTTGGTCCAGTTATACAGATTAAAGTTAACACCAGGGCATTTATGCCACTTGTGCAGAATTTAATTTCTGTAATATTATTAAAGAATTGCAGTATTTTATATTTGTTACTTCTGAGATTTGAACCCATAACCTCTGACTACAGTCTAACACTTGACTCAGTTGGCTTGGGCTGCAGACTGAAGCATTCATAGTTGCTTTTACAGTTAGGATATGCATGCTTACTTTGCCACTACTGTATAGAAAAGAACAATTTCTTTCTATTTTAAAGCTAATAATACTTCTCTTGTGCTGCATACATACTTCTTGCTTTCCTCAGTCTCTCTAGATAGTCAGCATGGGTCTGGCTATTTGCATCTATTTCAGAATTAGCTGTGTAAAGAAAAGAACAGAAAAGCATTATGCATACCCGTCTTGCATATACTTAGCTTTCTATGTATTATAAATTCTCTTTATTAGCATAATTACACAACTGTGGGATGTTGTTAGTTTGGAACTCATCCAACCACTGGTTGATTGTATCCCTCTTGTGTCTTTTTAGGTCACTGAAGTAGTGCCTACACTGTTCTTCAGTGTGGGATGCCAGTTGCACTGAATACAGCCTTGGCCTGACTATTCCAAGCCGCAAACGTATACTAGGAGCCAGAAGAGTCCCCCTGCAAAAGTATTTGGCTGTGGGGCTTTACCAGGAGTCCAGTAAATATTCTGGACTCCTGAATACCTCACCTCTGTGCCCTAAAGTGGGCACCTTCTCCTCTAACATCAGACATGTCTAATCCCAAAGCAGTGTAATAGCAAACAATGATTTCCCACCAATTCCTCTTATCACATTTACTGGTAGTGCACAAAACCAAGCAATGATACCAACCACATTAGCATGATGTTAAGCAGAGAGCAGCAGTGCCAAACAGAGAGGAAAGTAGTTTTGCAAACTGAAAGGTTAATCTGACACTTGACATTAGTTTGAGGGGTGTGTGCTGCTGTAACTGTCAGGTGATTTAACTTTGCAGACATGCACTGGAGGCATATATTTCATGAACTGACACGTGCTTGGCTTTATACACTGCTAAAATTGAGTTTTACAGTATAGGATTTAAACCTATGCATAAGGGACAAAACATTTTCTTCCAGAGCAGTGATTTGTTCACCTTTACTACAGAAGAATAATTTCCAGACATAGTCATGGATTATTTACAAATACAGATGACAGATTGAGGTGTCAAACATGTATGTGTGTGACCTGAAAAGGTCCTTGAATATACATACATTTGTGTATATATTTTATTTAAGTGTGAAATTCATCCAAGTCCAGACAGCAGAATTATAGAAACATAGTAAACAGTATACCTCAGTCATACTTCTGAACCTTCAAAAGACAGTAAGTGTGTCTTATCCCTCATACATATAATTCATATCAGCTACACTATTTATAATTATGTATAAATTGTTATAAATGATATTTAATATAATATGAAATGGAACAACAGTAAAATGCTTGAAATTTTCTGTATTAGAGCACATGACTATGTGTATGACAGCCTTACACTTTCATCTGCTGCCACAGGAATATTGAAACAGCACTTGGATATTTTCTTGTTCATTACTATAAACTGAATATTCACAGCAGTAAAATATGTTGTACTTCCTGTATTAGGATCCAGAACCATCTGCAACACAGCCCTACATTTACACCTGCTGCCACAGGAATCATTAAATAACAGTTGGATATTTCCCTATTCATTATTAACTTTGTGTGTTAATCGCCATGCAACATCATTTAGCAATGTTGCACAATAGAAAGCAAAAATGGCAATGATGCTTCTTTTTTGACATTTAGAATGTTTATGCCCTGTATGCAGGTGTTTTGTCTGCTTCCTGTGTGGGCCACTAGTCTAGGTTTGCACACTGCTAATCATCACACAAACGAGATAAGCAAAGCTAAACATGACATTCACTGTGTTTCTCATTTTCCCCTGCTGCCAAACATCCCGCAAATGCTGGCATTAAACCATGAAAATTATGAGAAAGGAAGAAAATAAATCTGTTAAATAAACAACACTGCAAAATTTATGTTAGTAAACATGAAATATTTTTACACAGGCCTAGAATTGAACTGTCATTCGAATGACCCTTCAAAACACAGCAAGGGTATCTTATCCCTCTTTGCCACAGAAACAGCTTTGTAGCAGAGAATGAAAATCATTGTCCATGCAAGCAACTGCAACATCATCCAGAGTATTAACAAAACAAATGACAGTTGTATGCTTCTGAGTTGTTTGTACATGTATTAATTTCAGATGTAGTGCACTGAGTGATCACACAACCATTTATGACTATTGACTACATAAATGCAGCTCTGTATTATCTCTCTGTGTTTGTCATTCTTCTCTTATCTGACCAGTAATCTGTGACATACAGTTTGTATGGCATTCTGTATCATTGTCCTTAAAATGTGTGAGGATATTAAATGGCAATAATATACAGTTGTCTAGAAATGCAGGGGGGGTTAGATGTCACTGCACATAAATTGTGAAATGTGTGCTGCATACTTACATTTAAAACCTTGATACAATTACTTCTACATTTTATAAGTCTTACCTGGCTGACACACTCACTCGAGATAAGGGAGTTTGAATTATTATTGTGTTTTCCTTCTCCCTACCAGTAATCATTCAGAGTTGCAATCCATTAGTAACAAACACTGAGGGAGTGCCTGCACTATATTTACATCTGTTCCACAGAGCCAATAATTTGGGATTCTGCTATTTTAATGAGTTCACACCTCATTTCATATTCACCATGCTCATAGCCCTGAATCTACACCATAAAAAGGGAACCATATAGCTAGAGAACCTGAAGGTAAAGAGACTTGTTTATGTGGAAAACACAGAAGAGGATTGCTATTAGTTTGGATTTGTCTGCACATAAGACTACTGCTCTTGATAAGGTATGATTGCATTTTTCAGTTATATACTGGATATGCTCACATGTCACTAGGAAAAAATGTATGTATATATATATATATATATATATATATATATATATATATATATACACACACACACACACACACACACACATTAGCAAATGTTACTTTATCTGTATGCACTTCTTATTTGTATGATGCTCAGAGTGCATAACTGACTTAGTGTTTAGTATATCTGTGTTTGTGATGTTGTTTTGCTAATTGTACTTTTTACATAATTTGGTCTTAAAAGTTTAGTTGATAGAATCAAAACAATTTTTTGCATCAGTATTTTTAAGAATCTTCTGAGGGTTATTGTCTGAAACTGAAATTTGTCTCATTAAAGTCTAGCTTCTCTCTTTAATGATTAGACAGTACAAAAGTATAAAGCCAAACTGAGGACATTCAATGACCACCAGTACTTTTGAGAGTCATGAATGTGTGAATCTTTTATGCCTGGAGCTTATTACTTGATATAGGACACATGTATTCACATAGTCTCTGCAGTCACATATTGAAGTAATTTCTGTACAAATCATCCACTTTTTACTTACTTACATTATCAAGTAACAATTTGTTTATTTATTATTTATTTAAAATTTGTTTAACAGAATAGTCTGGCTGGACCACTAGTGTCCATTTTCAATGGAGTCCTGGGGAGAAAAGCTCCATACAGTAACAGAATAAAGAGTTGTACATAGTATCAGTAGTAGGTTACAGAGTTTACATGGTGCAGGCAGTTAGGAAAACATGCTGTAAGATACTTAACAAGGTTAAATATACAAGGTTGGAGTACAATTTATGAGCATAACACTTTCATGGAATAGCATAGGTACAGTATATGTTCAAGGTATTTTCATAATAGAACATATCTACAATATATACAATATATACACAAAGTATCTGTAGAGCACAATATATGTTTACTGCAGAGGCATATGGAAATCAAATCCTGCAGTGGGGTCAGGGTTCAGGGAGGTCCATTGCAGTTGCATAAATGGGTGGTATAAAGTTATGATGTAAGGAGGTTTTTGAAAGCTGAGGTACAATTTTGTAATCTGAGGTCAGGAGGCAGGGTATTCCATGTCTTAGCAACCACATTAGGGAAGAGAGATTCCCCAGAGCTGTTTTTACGTGGGATATTTTTGATCAGAACTTTGTTACTGGATTGCAGTTGTCTAGTTGAGTTGTAGAAATTTAGAAGGCCAGTCAGGACAGGTGTTTTCCCAGCATAGTATAGCATTTGGTGAGCCAGATTGAATTGGTGGTATCATAATAAATTGGGAAATTCTAGCCAGTGTAATGCATGTACTGTACAATGGACTGGCAGTGGTGGGACTGTGATTTGGTATTGGTTGCAAATCTGGCAGTTTTGTTGTAACATGTGGAAAGTTTGTTCAGGTCAGTTTTATTTAGGTTTGTTAGCACTGGGGATGCAAAGAGTAATATTGTTAAGAGATGGGTTTTGGCTATGGCAATTCTAGACTCCGAGGTTAGGTACCTATTGCTGTGATAGAGGGTTCCTAGTCTTTTTATGGACTTTGGAGATAGTTAGAGATATGTTTTTTGAATTTTAGTTGCTGGCCAATTGTAAGTCCTAGTAATTTGGCCTCTGGGACTGGGGAGATGAGGGTCTTATTGGTTGAGAGTATTGAGAAGGTGAGGTCACTAGATTTTGTTAGGAGGAAGAGCATACGTTTTATTTTTTGGGTTTAGTGTTAGTTAAGAATTATTTAGCCAATTTTCTATCTCTGTAAAGGATTCTTGAGCTTTTTGCTGTAGAAGTTGTAGGTTGGATGCAGAGCAGATCAGATCAGAGTCATGTCATCAGCGTATTGGACTATTTCAGATTTTGTGGTTGCTAGGTGAATCTGGTTGATGTTTGGAAGATGTTAAAAAGGAGGGGCAGAGAATTGAACCTTGTGGTACTCCAAGTGTGACAGGGAGTGGGGGGATAGGGAATTAAGCCATTTGACAGACTGAAGACAGCTGTTTAGGTAACTACTGAACCAGACCAGGGTGGGGCTGTTGATGTTGAGTTCAGAGAGGCAGGTTAAGAGTTTCTTATGGGAGACTGTATTGAATGCTTTTGATAAGTCCAGAAAGGTAGCAGAGACTAGTTTGCTTTGGTTCCTGTATGAGTTAATGGTGTTGGTGAAGTTAATTAGGGCAGTGGTGGTGCTATGGGATGGACGGAAGCTGTGCTGAGTTTTGGATAGTAGGTTGTTGGAGAGGAGATAGCTGAGGAGTTGGTGATGAATACACCTTTCTAGGAACTTTGATAGGGGTGACAGGATTGCAATGGGTCAGCAGTGGAAGAGGTCAGAGGAGGGGCCACCTTTGTGAAGGGGAATGATGAATGAGGTTTTCCACAAGGATGGAACGGTGTTTTCAGTGATGGATCTATTTATTAGTAATGAGATGGGGTAAACTATGGCACTGTTTGCTAGTTGAAGGTATTCAGTGGGAAGGCTGTCTGCAGTGAGGGTGATAGGTTTGAGTTTAGTTAAGAGTTTTTGGATGGTTGATACTGATACTGACTTGAGCGAGAAGGGGGTAGTGTTTGTTTGCACTTTAGGGAATTGTGGGGGGGTTGTTGGGACGTGTATCATTTATGAGTTTAAGTATGGAGGAGGTAAAATAGTTGTTAAGACTGGAGGCTATATCTAAGTTTGTACCTTCTTTATTTGGTGGGGTTGCAGTAAGTTTTCCAGGCTGGAGGATTTTGTTCACTGCTGCCCGAATTTTTGAGGGTTGTTACTATGCTTCCTTTGTAAGGAGATGAAGTGATTCTGTTTGTCTAACTTAATTTGTGTTTTGCCTTATTTCTAAGTTCAAGATAGGCTTGTCTAGTTGTGGGTGTTTTGTATTGGCACCAGGTTTTCCAAGCTTTATCCCTGTCTTTAAGTAAGGCCTATGTGGTTTTCTGTAGCCAGAGGCAGGGTTGCTACGAATTCTAATTGTTCTGATTGGGGCTAAATAGTTGAGGATGTTTAGAAATCTGGTGTTGAAGTATTCAACAGCTTTGTCTAAAGGGAGCATTTTGATGGGAGACCTGTCACAGTATTTTAAGGCTTCCAAGAATTGATCTGTGGAGATTTTTTGGGAACGGGTTTGTAGCAGGGTGGGGTTATTAGGTTTGAGTTTATGTCTAAGGATAAAGATGGGATTACGGTCAATGAGACTGTTGGGTAGTGTTCCACACTGTTGGATGATGTTGGGCTGGTTAGTGAGGGTCCAGTCTAATATGGATTCTCTTTTTGTGGATTTATCAATCTGTGTGGGTGATTGTATGAGTTTGGTGAAGTTATATAGATTAATATGGCTAGTGGGTATTGGGGAGTGGATCGAGTTCCAGTCAATGTTAACATCTCCTAGTAACAATGTTTCATGGGGAAGGGAGTGGTAAGCCCAGTGAAGTATTGACTCTAGGATTGATAGGTTGTCACCTGGGGGTATATAGACCCTGAGTACATTTAGTTGCTTGTGCTGGTTTTAGAGGAGTTTAGCAAATAAAGTTTCTGCATTTTTGAAGTTTGGGCATTCTTTTTGTAGGAGCTGGAGTTTTAAGTTAGTTTTGTAAAGTACAACAATACCATCACCTCTTTTGTGTGTTCTATCTGCCCTTTGGATGTTATATTCAGGTGGGGTTATAGAGTTATCCTTGATATGAGGCTTAAGCCATGTCTCTGTAATGCAATCCAACATGCAGGGATATGCCACTATTTTCTAGTATTACACAATTTTGTTTTAATACTCCAGATTCAATACTTACCTTGTAAATCCAGCAGCTGCTACAATTTTAGTTCAATGCTGAGTCTGATTGATGGTAGGAGTGCACAGCTGTTACATGGGTATGTAAAGGTTATAAGCATTGCCTGGCATGAATGTTACTATATGTATGTGCACAGTATGAAGGTTGTTATCCCCTTAGGTGGTGAGTGAGTGTGCTATGCATTGCCACTTAGTCATTGCAAGGTCATATTCAGCACACCTACGTCTGCCTACACCCACAGCAGCTGCTGGTTCCCCCTCTGATTCCACACCAGCATGTGGCTGTAATGACCTTGGCATTGATGGTGGGATGTGTGCCCCTTCACCTTGTTGATATTGCTGAAGCTGTTTTCCTCATGATGATGTTGTGAAGCATAGCACTGACAGTGAAGATTTCAGTATATGTATGTGGATTATACTGCAGGGCTCCTCCAGATGTATCTAGGCACTGAAAAAGTGACTTCAGCAGCCCAATCATATGTTGTGTGATATTTCTGGTTTGAACACGTGCCTCATTATGGCATTCTTCAGAGTGTGTGCGTACATGCTGATGGTCATCATCAGCTAAGATTCCAGTGCATAACCTGAATCCCCCAGTAACTGACCCTGAAGGATATCCCCCCAGTGAACATCTGATACAGTTCTGAGGTGTGCCAGATATGTGAGTCATGATAATTGCCTGTGTTGTCAGCACACCCATTCAGGATGATTCCCTTAGAGTTACACATGACTTGGCAGTTAATAGAGTGGATGCCCTTTCTATTTATGTAGACCCTTCCCTGTTCCCTAGGTGCTGCCTTGATTTATATATGTGTACAATCTATGGCACCCAGTACTTCAGGATAGTGTGCTACAGGGTTGAACTCCTGCATATCTGTGGCCCTATCCTCAGGAGTACAGGGAAAATATATGTGGTCACTGACATGTTGAAGCATACCATTCAGGAATTGATGGAGGATCCTGGATGCAGTTGCCTGTGACATCCCCAATATGTTTCTTGTTGGTTCTGAAAGGTTCCTGTAACTAAAATTCTAAGTGCTACACATACCTTTGTCTACACTGGTATTGGTACTCCTGGGTTTGCCATGGTTCTGAGTTGAGGACGACAGAGGTGGCAGAGTTCTTGTAGTGTGCCTCTGTCTACTATTTCCACCTCATGCAGATTGTGATAAGTTAAATTCTGAAAACTCTTCTGCTTCTTGACTGTTATCTATTAGCATCATCAGCAGCATAGACTTCACCATGTTGTACATACACATGAATTAAAGCTACAGCAGCCCCTAGCATTCTTTCTGTGTACACACCTTTCCATGGCTGTATTCCAATAGGTTTTGGAATTCACAGGGAAAAACAGCATTGAGTCTGCATGGTTGCTTTATAGTTTGTTGAATAGCTCCTCCATCTTGGATTGGTTGATTAGCATACAGTTCAGCTACTTATACTGTAATTAACATGCTACAGTGTTTATTGTGGTTGTGTGGCTCTACACACTATGTAGAGACAGTTACTGTATCCAAACCAATGTGTTACCATGTGCACATCGAGGCAGCCTTAGCAGACCATGCAGGGTTTACTGAATTTGCCTGAATGACTTCAGCCCTCAATGATTTGCCAGAAATTCACATATGTTGTGATGTACACATCACAAATAAAGATGCAGAAAGGTGGACATCCTTTGAAAGTCTGTACACTTTAGAGTTTCTGTTCTGTACAGTAAAGTGTTTCAAATATAGATCAATAAAGGGTATTAGAGTGGAAACATGATAAGACCTAAGGAGGACAGCGGTGGGTTAATAACATGTAGCAAATGGTTACAAATATACTATTAATATGGAAAAACATCACATAATTGTATGACATACCTTTGGATTTGAACCTTTGACAGTCTCACAAAAAAATGTTAAAATCAGAAATTCTAAGGACCTCTGACAACAGAATGAAGAAATGGAGAATATAAGCATCAACCTTCATCACAGTTATATCAATTGCAACAACCCTTATGGTGTACATAGCATCCAGCAGCCATATAGATATAAGAATGACTGTAAAACATGTTTATACTTTTCCTTTGTTATGCAATACTGCTCCAGGCTTAAGAATATTTGTGTAGCAGTAACTGTAGTAGTGTGTTCTAAAGGAAAAACTCACCAGTTTTTGTCATAGGATGCGAAACACCACTCACCATCACTCAGCACTAGTGTGGAGGACAAAAACTGAAAGCTTTTGGGGGCCATTTCTGGCAGTGTGTGTTGTGTGTGATTATTTGTTGATCATATTAAAAGTGTGAAAAAGGGTTGATAGGACAGTGGTGAAAATGGGGAGGAGCAAGCAGAGAGTAGGGCACAGTGGAAAGAATACCAGAATCTACAGGATAGTGGTGGCACAGCATTGTACCTATCCACTTCTTCACAGGACATATGCAAAATTGTACTCAGAATTTTGTGAATTTGGAGGGTCACCACAGCAGGGATGAGTGATAACAAGTGAATAATGCTGTATAGCCAATTGGATCAAATGAACTGCGTCAAGAAGACACATAGGCATAGTGGAGAGCAATCTATGGGGTGTAACGTTTTTGTGGCACAGTTGGCGAAGGTACTTAGGAATGAGTGAGGGGGTCAAGAAGGTAGGGAAAGTTAGGTAGCAGGTACAGACATAGAGGACATACAAGACAGACAGGGATGGTGATGGACATAAAATGTGGAGTACACCATGACTGGGGATATGTAGGGGACATTGGAGATGCATGCAATTCCAGACTGGGCACAGTGGGAATCTAGTCCTCACCCTAAGAACTGTCAATATTATCTTTTGTCTCAGTTTCATGGGTCAGTGCTGGATGTGGCATCGATTTGGCAATCTGATGCAGGACCTTTTCATCTCTGCTGATTTGGGCACTGAGGGCCCTCTCCATAATGTCCTCCACCAGCCTTGTCAGCTGCTGCTGGGTAACAAAGTTGCTTTCTACAGTACTGCTCCTGGAGAGTACCAGTGTACCAGCAGCTAGGCCAGAGGTACCTGACTCAGGTGGCGCACGTAGGGCAGGAATTGTGGGGACAATGCTGACAAGTTGCATCCCAGATGTCCTGGTGGTCTGTGCTGCCTGTGGTGGTACTGCCACAGTCACCTGTGCAGCTATGGTAGGCTGAACTCCAGTGGTCAGTGTAGCACGCTGTGCTGATGGTCATTTTGGTTTCAGCAGCAATGTATCTGAACAAAAATAATGAAAGAGATAGGGTTGGGGAGACAAAACAGGGAGAATAAAATCAGTTGCCATGTCACATTATTATTTCAATACATAAACAAATATGACACGTAAATGTGTTCACCTTTGGCACATACAGAGTGACTCAATCTCAGTGCTATTATATAACAAATGGAAACATTTGTTTGACTATGGCATATCAGATATATGCCTCCGAAGTTAATTCCAGTTGCCAAAATTGAATTGTTAATGTTATTTAATATTGCAGTAAAGATTTTAAAAATACTGTCCTGTAATGAAAGCTAATGTCGGCTTCTGGGAATTGAACCAAACTGGTGTACTCAATGCTTAATACAATCACCAGCAGCTATTGCAGCAGGCATGTACGCCTGTTATAAAGCTTAGGTATGCCTGGTCATGCTGATGGCCTGAAAAGTATTATCTGGCTTGCATTTATACCTGATGCATACTTACCCTTTGACTCTCTGAGGCAAGACAGTTTCTACTGATGTGCCTCACAGTTCAGAGCAATATCTGCCACAGCTGTACAGATGAGGAAAAAAAGACAAGATATGAAAACATAATGAATAAATTAATTGGTTGGCTAATCCATGCAATATCACTGTTGGTGTGTCACTATACTTACAAAAGGAGTGGATGCCGGCAGTCTTAAATTCATCCTCCTATCAGCTCAGGGGGTCTTGCTTACACCTCTTCATATCACTGTAATGGTGACATCATTGTTCCCCATTGTGTGGGATGCCAGTTGCACTGGACACAGCATTGACCAAACTATTCAAAGCCTCATCCTTATATTTTGACCATGTATAATCCCCCTGCAGCAGCCTGCAGCTGTAGCACTTGTTCAGAAGTGCCACAAAAATCCTGGACTCCTCAACACCCCACCACCTTTGTGCTCTAAACAGAGCACCATCCTCACCTTTGCCAGCCATGGGTACAGAGGTGCAGCTAGAACTATGTGCCTGCATCTTTGCACAATTTATATCTCCCATGTAACAGTCTGTGTGCAAGGAACCACAGCCTTGGCAGCTGCATTTGCATAATTAAAAGCACAAAAATGGCTTGGCAGACATACGGGCAATGGATGCATAAAAACAATGAAGGTGTGAAAAATGGCAGTGAGATTTGGCCAGGTGTGATACTCCCCCTATTTCCATAAATTCTAATATTTAACACTGAAATGCTTTATGGTATTTGTTATCAAGGGTGGGTATACTCTTTGTACTCTACTGAGTACATTTTTTCACTGCATCATATCAACATTGCATTTTTCAAGTCATATTATGTCTACAATTCTCTAAATGAATGCCATTAACAAAAAATCAATACTGATAATCTAAAAACAATATATGTAATAGTTGTAGGGGGAACAGCTGAAACTGTTACTTGTATTTATTAAGTGCTTGGGGGCAGCATTTTGAGGGATGCGCCCATTTTTAAGTGTTAGGTACATGTCTAAAGGAGGTAGCACTAACAGCTTGTGAGTACAAAATGGAATTTACTGGCTACACCCTTGTTTGCTATAATCATTGTTGGTTGGAGGTAAACTGATATGTTGGGACATGCACACTAGTGAAAATTGAGCAGTATCAGCTGGGAATCGAACCCATAAGAAAAATAAGGATAAAAGATGAACACTTGTTTATCAACTGTCTGTGCCACAGAACAGCATCTTTGTTAAAGTGTTAATTTGAGGTATACTCATTTATAAATAAATGGAGATTTAATTATGGGATGCGTGTATATGTGTGACTTTACATAGCTGCAGTGCTGCAATTCTAAATAGAAGGTCGTATTTGTGGTTGCAAATATACTTCAGATACATGGAGTTGTATGACATCAGTAGGACATGTTAAGGCATGTTTAGTACATACATCACATGACATACAGTCATAAGCACATAGATATGATATGGGATAAGTCAGAATAATTATAACAAAACTATTGTGCACATCATACCTGTGCAAATGCATTTTAAATTAACTATCATCATTGTAAGTATAAGATACTTTACACACATTATATTGGACATATAGAGGAAGCATTAATGGTAAATTTGTTGCAAAAATTATATTTATGATACTCATTTGTATTTAGTGTTACATTCCTAATCAAATGTTTGTGACAGATATCATTCTGTCCCCTAAGTAAAAGCAGCAATCAACTGGATTAGAACCCTACATTACCTGTCCTCTTTCTCTAAACTCACTGCACATACACCTTATGTCATACAGATAGGTAGCTGACAGATGCATGTTCTTCACTTGGTACTGTCCAGAGTGCTGACAACAGTAGAATTGCACTGGGCTTATTTGTGCGATGGAAGGCAGCACAAAGCAAATTTTTCATTTTTGTCTTCAGATGTGAAACACCAATGCACACTGCCAAGCAATGGAAATGCAAAAGACAAATATATATATGTATGTGTGTGTGTGTGTGTGTGTGTGTGTGTGTGTGTGTGTGTGTGTGTGTGTGTGTGTGTGTACATAGACACACATATATACATATATATATATATGTGTGTGTGTGTGTGTGTGTGTGTGTGTGTGTGTGTGTGTGTGTGTGTGTGTGTGTGTGTGTACTTATATACATATATAAAAGTAATAAAAACAGCAATCAATAAACAGAGATCTTACTCCATTGCCCTGATACAGTCATCATTTGAACATTGGTTTGACACATCAGAACTTGCATTTCTCTTACACATTATTAGGGCATCAGGTAATGGCAATTATTCAGAAAGATGACACACAGAAAAGTACATGGTATCCTTTGTTGCACACCACATGCAACTAATAATGACATTCTTGAAAGGGAACTGTATTAATGTCATGAGTATGAGTTAAGCTGTATAGATTAGTAATGTATAAAGATATTCTACATATCTCGATATTCATCATGTTAATGAATTTCTGTTCTCACACTTTAGAAACTGTCAATTTTTGACATCATGTCTAACACATGTTGCTATTAACAAGAGGAATAGTTGAGTTTCCTACAACAAAACATTGGTAACAGCAATTCACAAGACTATAGGTAACATACTCAGCATTTATCACACAGATTTAGGGTGTTAAATTCATATCCCAAACTGTGTGACTGTACTTCATCTGATACCATTATCAAAAGTATCAGTACCATAGATTTTAACCCCCAGTGCCTCTGCTTTTGATCCCAACTCAATGGGTTGGATTCATTAAGGGCTACACTAAGTGCTGCTATTGTGTGCATACCATGTACTACTTTTGTGTATGTGGCACATCACATGCACAATACACTGCTATTTGGTATTTATTATTTGGCACTAAACTATGTGTATAGCCTCAAAACAGAATTACATGCTAATTAATTAAGTCAACATCGACGAAGCAATAAAGCAACTGTGTACACTCAGTGCTCACTTTTGCCCTGAACTCCAAATCCCATTGGAATACAGGCATGATTGCACTTAGAAAAAAAAACCATGTTAGTGATTGCTGGTGCTATCATTACCATATAGGTGCAACACGCTTTAAGTCAAGGTGCTGTTGCTGCTGCCAGACCTTAGGCAAGAAGAAGAAGAAGGGTGTTTAGACCCAGTCTAACTTATCACGAGCTGCATGACAAAAAAATTACACAGCAAAACCAGGTAGATATGGAAACAGTATAGTAAATAAGCAATTTATTCCACCTTCTTCTGAGGCCAAAGGTAAGTGTGGAACTTGTTTGAAAACTAATACGACACATAAATTTGTCCCTAGGAAGACACATCTTTCCTGTGCACAGTAATGTCAATAATGTTGTATGACTGTGATATCTGCAATATCAATCTATGGACTTGTACAATAATGTGCATCAAGCATTTTACTTTCTCACACATACATGGAACAGTAACTACATTAAAAAAGTGCAAAGGCCAGTGTGCAGTCATCCATCATTGACACAGGGTCATGGTGCAGGAGAATACGAGGGCAAGCCTAACACCAAAGAAGTGTGTGTGTGAATTATTGAAGTGTATTGCCTACTTAAAAGTTTTGTAGTATACCCACTGGCGTTGTCCTTCAAGTCCTAACCAACATAAATCTATGAAATAAGTAAAACATTAAATCTTTGTATCAGTACACACAAGTAAATACAGCCTCCTCCCCACAAAAAACAAAGGAAATGAAAAGAAAGTGTACATATCACATACGAAGGAAAACAGCTGTGTAAATGAGTAGTACTTTGCAGCATTAATCAAAACAATATATACTTTTCCAGTACTAATAGGTAAAAGTATTTGTGTATGTCCACTTGTGTGGAGGGCAGTCAGTTATATATCACAGGCTTAACACATTTATGAGCTACAAATGTCAAACCACTCACCTTGGTAGAAACAGATACAGTCAGGTGGGCATACAACATTTTCCATAATGTCATGGTGCATGCTTCAGAAACTTTTGTAAACTAATTAATAACTGATATACATGCTTATGCCACCAGCAAGGCACAAACAATGAATACACTAAGCTATGGGTGTATTGTGAAATGCAATCCATCACTAAGTTTGAAATACAGCATTTTGTAAAACAACAGCAACATATCTTTGCATCAAGTTAGTTGTGACACTAGAAAAATGTTTTGCAAGCAATTACCAGCATGCAGCTCTCTGGATAAACAGTCTCCCCTGCCACAGTACACATTTCCTCACCTACTCTATTACCTTGATATAACACAGATTCATCCCTGTGAGCACTGTGAATATGAAAATGAGGTGTCAACTCACTGCATTTATGATTTCAAATTCCAAAATCTGCACTACATGCAGGGAATTTATGCAGGGTGTAAGGACCTACACAATTGCATGCTTGCACCCTACGTCTGCAAAGATGAGCACTAAGAAGTGTTACCTGCTAAGTCCTTGCAAGTGTGAATGATTATTCTGATTGCAGTATCAATGAAGGTATGTCAGGAGGAAGGTACTGACAAGAAATCGTGGGACTACCATTGACTGACTTAAGAGAGGAACATTCCTAAAATTGATATGAATTGTTTATGACAACAGTTTCTGCCTCTGCATACAACTGTGTCTGCAATTCTAAGGCAGTACATTACTCATTGAAACATATATCATCTGCAAGGCACAGCACATAGCAGTCTTGTTAAACTAGCATAGATATTTGAATGATGTTGAAAAAATAAAGAGAGGCAAAAAAGTACAGTGGCCAAATGTTTTATTTTATCTTATGTGAGGAAAGATTATCTGCTCTATTTCCAGTACTGCAGCCATCCACACATATAACTACAAATTACACAGGACAAAGGTCAGGAATTTTTTTCTGTTGCTCCAGTAATGTCAATTAATATTATTGAATAGGTAATCTCTTTTTTCATTTTCACAGTGTAGTGTGTGTGGCATATAGTGCTAAGAATATATACTGTGTCTTATAAATGTCCTTGTGGCCTGGGGTTCTAATCCAGACATGGCTGTGTTTGTATGAATATAACGACATTTACTAAGCATACACTCATGGAGAAATGCAACCATGTCGAGGAAATCTCAAAACTACATTTTAACTACTTTTTCATAACATTTACTCTATTTCAGTACCTGTTTTCCTCTCTGTCTGTCTACCTCCTTTGTGTGCTATTTGGCATTGCACACTCTGGACTGGCAGCAGTCCCCAGCAGTAAACTATAGTTCAGTACCTAAGGAAAAAAGTGAAAATTTTAATTTAGGTTACCTTTTGTGGTACAAACAAGCCTGGCAGCAGTGCACATGTCAGCACTCAGGATAATACTCTGTGAAGAAAATACACCCCTCAGGTGACTTTCTCTGTGACACAAGGTGTAAGCACAGTGATCTTAGAGATGAAGGGTTAAAAGCCAATGAAGTGATAATTTTAAAAAGGGGGGATCTGAATACACATTTACACACATTGTGTGATATTATTGTGTTGCTGTTTGAAAATCAACTATTCACAAAACTGCTAACAACATCTGAGCCATTGTCTGTTCCCATTACCATTATTTGGCAGTACACACATTCCTGATAATGTGTGCCAGAAATTAAGGTTATGATGTGTCAAGGAAATGTGAGAAGGATGAATGTGTCACTGCAATGCACTTCTTGCTCTGGTCATTACTAGGTATACCCCATGTTTGAATTAAGTTTACCTTTCAGTTTTTATCTCTGCCATTTTTTTCTAATGCCTTTTGCATTTACTCTCTGCCTTGCATTGCACAAAAATAGTCCACTTCCAGGGGAAAAAAGTGAAACTTTAATTTGAACTGCATTCTGCAGTACAAATAAGCCTGACACCAGTATGTGGCCATCAGCACTCTGGACAGTACTTAGCGAATAAATGCCACCTCTCCACTAAATATCCTTCTGTTAGAGGGTATAACAGAAGGGACTTGAGATAACTAAGGGAGGTGATGGGTTTAAATCCAGTTAACTGATAATTTAACAGTGGGGGCTCTTAATACATATTTACACACATTTTGTTAGCTTGCTGTGTTGTTATGGGAAACTCAACAATTGTCAGTTTTGCTAACAGCATGTGAGCTGTTGTCTGTCCACTTTTACAATATTTGTCATTAACTACAAGTCTAATAATGTGTCAGAAATTACAGTTCAGATGTTGCAAGGAGATGTGAGAAGGACAAATGTCTCACTGTAACACACGTCTTCCTCTGGTCATTGCTAGGTATACCATATGCTTGAATTATTTTTTTTTTTCTTTCAGCTTTTCTTCTATGTCGTTTTTTAATGCCTTTCACATTTGCTTTCCACTCTGTGGCTCACTTCCTAAGGAAAAAGTGAAAATTTTAATTTAAGCTACCTTCTGTACTGCAAATAAGTCCATTCTCAATAACACTCTGGATAGCAATCAGCAAATAAATTCAGCCTGGCAGGTAACTTGGCTTGTGGTGCAAGATGAAAGTACATTGATCATAAAATCAAAGAGAGCAGCTGCAGTGTTTGAATACAACTGACATATACTTTTACAGAGGGGGTCAGAATGCCATTTGTCGCCACATTTTGCTGAGGAATTTCACAGTAAATGCGCCTCATTAATATAACTCTGTTTATTGCAAGAAATGCATCATTATTGCTTGATACAGAAGCCCAACATAATGTGTGTAAATTATGTAAATCATGACACTGATTATATGTAGTGTGGAATGCACATATATGGGTATGATTTGTACAATATATTTGTTGTAATTACTGATTTCTCACACATCATAAACATATGTGTTTATGATAGCATGTTTTATGATGTATGTACGTAACCTAACCCACCATTTCTTACTCAGGTCTTGCAACTCCTTGCATCTGACATGTAGTTACAAACACAAACAATGCCTTTCACATAAAAATACAGTCACATGACTAAGTAAAGTGACAGACATAAAGGCACCTCTTCATTTTTATAGTAAGTCTTACATTACTATACCACAAATTATCACCTTAATAAGTAAGTTCACCTCTGGCAGTGACAGTTAATCTGCACAGTTTAACATGTTATCCTTTTTTAATCTTAGGTTTGATTCACAGGCGGCTCTACTCAGTCTTACCAGTGTCTATCGCCCAACATGCCAATATGTCAGAAGTCATAATATTTTTCTTCCAAACAACCATGATCATAATCAACAACATAAAGCATATCAGGGTGTAACTAGATAGGTAGGAGGTTAAATTCTCACCATGGGATCGTATGACTGTGTGTGTGTGTTTGGGGGGATGGAATAATGACAGGTAAGTAATGCTTCTGTGTCCACTTCCACTAGGGAGAGTATATTTACCTTTGCACACCTCTCCCTTTGTACTTTATACACTTATAACACAAACATCCTCTCTGCAACACAGTGATTAGGTCATCTTGTCAAAAGTATACTCTCTCTTCCTTTCTGAGCCAGTTTTTTCCTGTGACACTTGCAACTAATATTATGTTTAAAGATTGTGCAACTAGATAAGTTCAGTTCTCATCATGGGAAATGTGTGTATGTGTGTGTGTGTGTGTGTGTGTGTGTGTGTGTGTGTGTGTGTGTGTGTGTGTGTGTGCATGCGTGCGTGCATGTGTGTGTGTGTGTGAGTGTGTGTGGTTTGGGGGGGTCTACTGACAGGTAAGTAACACTTCAGTGTCAAGTGTGTTGTGTCATACATTTAACTTTTCACAAAGCTCCCTCTGCACTTTAACCCACTTTTAACAAAAACATCCTCTTTGCAGCACACTGATGAGGTCATCCTGTCAAAAGTGCATTATCTCCCTTTAAGAGTCATTCTTCTTCTGTGGCGATTTTAATGATGCCATTTTCTTCAAATGTCACAATATTTAATCTACCACCATAATCTGGAGTGTTGACTGAGTATCCTTCAATATCATAAACCCTGGTAAAATGGATGTTAAATAATTTAGTACATTCTCCTGCCTGTATGTCTTGGTTTCTTCTATTCCTTATATAAAGGGCCTTCCTGGTGTATTTCATGCCACCAACAAAGTTTTCTTCATATACTTCGTGATCCTTTCTAACACTTCATTTGATAAATCTACTTAAGTTATTTCTTTCATTGTTCATGAATAGATTTCTTCCATTTTCTACTTTTTAAGTAATTGTTTTTCCTGGTGATCAGTCTTCTGGTAGATTAAGTCATATTTTGAATGACTAAAGTTTCTTCTCCACATTAAAGAACTCTTTTTTTAATTTGTGAGATTTGAATATGTTTTTGGTAACCCCCACCATATGTAATGGGCATCCTTTTTCTGAAAGACCCTCTCCCAGAAAATGTTATCAAGAAGTTTAATGTGTTTTTCATAATTTGTCATGAATCTATACTTTTCTTCTTGTTCTTTGATTAATACCACATGGCTATCTAATGCCATTTTTGCAAGGATTATGGAATGAACACGTCATGCCAGTAATGAAAGAATAACATAAGAAGTATCTTTAAAGAAGACAGGGCTACATACGATAAATATTTTTCCTCCGATGGGTATTTGAATGATTTTTCTATACTTATTTTCTTGCGGAAATTTAGTGACTAGTGGTTCCTTAACACTTATAATACAAATACTGTCCTTCTTTGTTTCTGGAAAACCCAAGTCATCCTATAAGATCACATAGGAACTGTTTACATAGTTAATGAAATGTACATTTCTCCACTAATTCCCAACCCTTTCCCTTGGGTGGCACTGCAGACACCTGCTTGCCATGTATAATTGTCTCAGAATAACACAAACTATACTAATGTTAATGCTATCTGTGCAGTAAACTTCATAAACTTTAACACAATATTTACATAAGACCACTAGCACCACCCAATGCCACGATCTTTACTTCTGTTACAACAGTAAGCTTTTTAGCCATCAGCGATTAGTTTTCCTTCATCATAGGTTTTAATCAAATCTGTAATTGTGGCACTATTCATGTCATGTAGCTGCTCTACCAATATTTAATTTTTTTTCAGACCATGATATATATATATCTAAGTATGTATTTATCTGTTTATTTCATTATCGATACATTCATGTATTCATGCGTTGTTAACTTGGCCCCTCATTTCAGGAGAGACCCAAGTTGATAAGAAAAATCTCCACCCTCAACTCCTTAACTGTAAAGTCTGCCCAAGCAATTCTTCTCCTGATTTAGTAGTTGTTCCCCCTACTATTATCCTGTCAAACTGCAGTTTCTTTTCTGCAGCCTTGATCCCATTCACTGTTGCACTCAGTCCTTCAGATATTTATGCATTTTAGTATGGATCCCTGTCAACATTTAGCTCTTGATCTCTGTTTCTTCTTGTATTCCTGTTCCTGCTCTTCTGTACTTGGCATACCCTGACTATTTCTTTTACTGCCATGCTCTCTTTTCTTTACCATTTCTTCTCTGACAACTACTATTTGTCACATTCACCTAGACACATAGTCTTTGTTGAGTCAGTAATCATCATATTTCAAATATTTGTACTCATGAAGGGTCTGCTATAATATCTTTCTATCCTTTTCTCTCACTAAATATGTTTTGAAGCTTTTCTCCATGGGCCTCCACTGAAATGAAGTCTTACGTGACAGACATTCTCTGCAACGAAATATAAATAAATATACGGCCTAGACACTGTGAACATTTCTCTACTCTTTTTGATGGAGATGCTGGAGAGCCTCATCTGGTTGCAATAACAAAAAGGGATGATAACATTCCCATTATAGCAGCAGACCAGAATGCATAAGTTAAATAATGGATTTACTAATGTCAACTTGAAATTTAGATAATGTATCAGATGTGATGAGAATGGTGGATGGAGAATGTAGTTTGGAAGATATTTCACTAATTCAAATAGTAAATGAAAGAGATCCATATGAGGGCATTGAGCTATTCTGGAATGATGTAAAGGAGTAGTGGATTCATTTGGAGGAGCACAGTTCTCAGCAAAAGGAGTTGCTGCAAGAGGCTGATTTACAGAAGGACAGCATTTCTGTCACACTTCCTGTTCAAAAGGCTGTCAGATGGAAAGAAGAGCATCAGAGGGTAGAAGTGAGTTACAGAGAATGTATATAGTGGTAGCAGTTTAGGAAGGGATAGTACAGCACCATTTTCAGTTAAAAAAACAGATGAGTTATGTGCATTAGAACCAAAACAATCTATTGTATAGGTATATGGTTTATTACACTGTGAAAGTGAATTATGGCTAAAGTAGCAGACAGTCATTCATTAATTCACTTGTGAAGAGTTTTGCAGTTTAACATTTGAATCATTTAATTTGTTGGACACATTTATTAATAAAGTTTATGCAAAAATGTTTTCCATGGAAGGAATATATATTTTGCTAACATGAACATTATGAATAAAAAAGTAGTAATTTTGCAGTTTAGAAATGATGACAATGAGTCTTTGAGCAAGTGGTAAGGACATTTTGTAAGGCATTCCCCAGGATTCAATAAATTCTGTGCATGCTCCACACAAAGCCGACATGGAGTTTACACATTTGCAAGATGGTGTGCAGCATGCAGCAGGGCACAATGCATATTAATGCCATGCGGTGTGCCTAAGTTAAGTTTTGTAGCTGGCAAAGGTGTTGCCAGACAAGAAGCCATGTAAGCAAATGTGGATACAATTCTATATAAATCAGAGCATCTATGTTCCATGGATTTGTGCGGAATGCCACAATGGCCACCAGGGCTTCACAGATAGCTGTGTATCTGTTAGTGAAACATTTCTCCACAAAGGCAAACATAATGGGGGGACATTTAACAAGAAAAATGGATGCATTTGCCATAGATGTTGCATAGAAATGTGGTAGAATGAAAGTCAAATATATCTGTCATCCTCTTTGATCAAAATATTTCCAAACTTGAACTTATATGCAATAAGATTGCCAGATTTGCTGCAAATCTATCGTATTGCTCACACCACTACTTATCTTTAAAAAAAACTTCAGTGGCCTGAAATCTAACTCCTCCTCCCTCAAATGGAACTAACTCACACCATCCTAAACAAACCTACTTCTTGCTCAGCTCTCTCAGCCATAATCTTTCTCTACTCTCCTAATCACAGTCTTCATAGCTCTGACCAACACCTCCTGGAAATCTACAAGCCCCAAAAAAATGTTTGCAAACTTCTACATAGTTACTGTGTTGCTGTCTTTTGGAGCAAATTCTCTATGTCCCTAAGAATGATTCCTATGTCAAACTGCTTACGAAAATTCTTAAAAGACCACCTGCTTAACTCTAGGACTTGCTCTTGCCATGATCCTACATAAATTACCTTTCTCACTCAAAAGCCCCAAACCCATTCCTACTTTAACAGTGAATGCTAGCTTAACTTCTACCTCTGACTGGTGTTCACTGTTTTATTTATTTATTTTTTTTTGCTGAAATGTACTGTGTTATTTTATACCGTATATACCTATCTGCAATTTTTCTAAATCACATATGTAAATGAGTGTATGTATAATTATGTCAACATTTTAAGTTACATTCACAACCCTTTGGATAGTCATGTTAATTATTTAAGCTACATTCACAACACTTTGTATAGTTATGTTAACTATTTAAAAGACATTCACAACCCTTTGTATAGTTATGTTAACTATTTAAGCTACATCCACAACCCTTTGTATAGCTATGGTAACTATTTAAGCTACATTCACAACCCTTTCTATAGTTATGTTAACTATTTAAGCTACATTTACAACCCCTCCTATAGCTATGTTAACTATTTAAGCTACATTCACAACCCTTTGTATAGTTATGTTAACTATTTAAGCTACATTCACAACACTTGGTATAGTTATGATAACTATTTAAGCTACATTCACAACCCTTAGTATAGTTACGTTAACTATTTAAGCTACATTCACAACCCTTTGTATAGTTATGTTAACTATTTAAGCTACATTCACAACCCTTGGTATAGTTATGTTAACTATTTAAGCTACATCCACAACCCTTTGTATAGTTATGTTAACTATTTAGGCTACATCCACAACCCTTAGTATAGTTATGTTAACTATTTAACCTACATCCACAATCCTTTGCATAGTAATGTTAACTATTTAAGCTACATTCACAACCCTTTGTATAGTTATGTTAACTATTTAAGCTACATCCACAACCCTTTGTATAGTTATGTTAACTATTTAAGTTACATCCACAACCCTTTTTATAGTTATGGTAACCATTTAAGCTACATTCACAACCCTTTGTATAGTTATGTTAACTATTTAAGCTACATTCACAACCCTTTGTCTAGTTATGTTAACTATTTAAGCTACATTCACAACCCTTTGTATAGTTATGTTAACTATTTAAGCTACATCCACAACCCTCTGTATAGTTATGTTAACTATTTAAGCTACATTCACAACCCTTTGTATAGTTATGTCAACTATTTAAGCTACATTTGCAACCTTTGTTAGTTATGTTAACTATTTAAGCTACATTCAGAACCCTTTGTATATTTATGTTAACTATTTAAGCTACATCCACAACCCTTTGTATAGTTATGTTAACTATTTAAGCTGCATCCACAACCCTTTGTATATTTATTTTAACTATTTAAGCTGCATTCACAACCCTTTGTATAGTTATGTTAACTATTTAAGCTACATCCACAACCCTTTGTACAGTTAAGTTAACTATTTAAGCTACATCCACAACCCTTTGCATAGTTATGTTAACTATTTAAGCTACAATCACACCCCTTTGTATAGTTATGTTAGCCATTTAAGCTACATCCACAACCCTTTGTATAGTTATGTTAACTATTTAAGCTGCATTCACCACCCTTTGTACAGTTATTTTAACTATTTAAGCTACATCCACAACCCTATGTATAGTTATGTTAACTATTTAAGCTACATTCACAGCCCTTTTTTATAGTTTTGTTAAATATTTAAGCTACATTTGCAACACTTTGCATAGTTATGTTAACTATTTAAGCTACATTCACAACCCTTTGTATAGTTATGTTAACTATTTATGCTACATTCACAACCCTTTGTATAGTTATGTTAACTTTCACAACCCTTTGCATAGTTATGTTAACTATTTAAGCTACTTTCACAACCCTTTGCATAGTTATGTTAACTATTTAAGCTACATTCACAACCCTTTGTATAGCTATGTTAACTATTTAAGCTACATTCACATCCCTTTGTATAGTTATGTTAACTATTTAAGCTACACCCACAATCCTCTGTATAGTTATGTTAACTATTTAAGCTACATTCACAACCCTTTGTATAGTTATGTTAACTATTTAAGCTACATTCACAACCTTTGTATAGTTATGTTAACTATTTAAGCTACATTCACAACCCTTTGTATAGTTATGTTAACTATTTAAGCTACATTCACAACCCTTTGTATAGTTATGTTAACTATTTAAGCTGCATTCACAACCTTTTGTATAGTTATGTTAACTATTTAAGCTGCATTCACAACCCTTTGTATAGTTATTTTAACTATTTAAGCTACATTCACAACCCTTTGTACAGTTATTTTAACTATTTAAGCTACATTCAGAACCCTTTGTATAGTTAGAGTTAACTATTTAAGCTACATCCACAACCATTTGCATAGTTATGTTAACTATTTAAGCTACATTCACAACCTGTTGTATAGTAATGTTAACTATTTAAGCTACATCCACAACCCTTTGTATAGTTATGTTAACTATTTAAGCTACATCCACAACCCTTTGTATAGTTATGGTAACTATTTAAGCTACATTCACAACCCTTTGTATAGTTATGTTAACTATTTAAGATACATTCACAACCCTTTGTATAGTTATGTTAACTATTTAAGCTACATTCACAACCTTTGTATAGTTATGTTAACTATTTAAGCTACATTCACAACCCTTTGTATAGTTATGTTAACTATTTAAGCTGCATTCACAACCCTTTGTATAGTTATGTTAACTATTTAAGCTTTCACAACCCTTTGTATAGTTATGTTAACTATTTAAGCTACATTCACAACCCTTTGTATTGTTATGTTAACAATTTAAGCTACATCCACAACCCTTTGTATAGTTATGTTAACAATTTAAGCTACATGCACAACCCTTTGTATAGTTATGTTAACTATTTAAGCAACATTTGCAACGCTTTGCATAGTTATGTTAACTATTTAAGCTACATTCACAACCCTTTGTATAGTTATGTTAACTATTTATGCTACATTCACAACCCTTTGTATAGTTATGTTAACTATTTAAGCTTCTTTCACAACCCTTTGCATAGTTATGTTAACTATTTAAGCTACTTTCACAACCCTTTGCATAGCTTTTTTAACTATTTAAGCTACATTCACAACCTTTTGAATAGTTATGTTAACTATTTAAGCTACATTCACAACCATTTGTATAGTTATGTTAACTATTTAAGCTACATTCACAACCCGCTGTATAGTTATTTTAAGTATTTAAGCTACATCCCCAACCCTTTGTATAGTTATGTTAAATATTTAAGCTACATTCACAGCCCTTTGTATAGTTATGCTAACTATTTAAGCTACATTCACAACCTTTGTATAGTTATGTTAACTATTTAAGCTGCAGTCACAACCCTTTGTATAGTTATTTTAACTATTTAAGCTACATTCACAACCCTTTGTATAGTTAGTGTTAACTATTTAGGCTACATTCACAACCATTTGTATAGTTATGTTAACTATTTAAGCTACATTCACAACCCTTTGTATAGTTATGTTACCTATTTAAGCTGCATCCATAACCCTTTGAATAATTATGTTAACTATTTAAGCTACATTCACAACCCTTTGTATAGTTATGTTAAGTATTTAAGCTACATTCACAACCCTTTGTATAGTTATGTTTAGTATTTAAGCTACATTCACAACCCTTTGTATAGTTATGTTAACTATTTAAGCTACATTCACAACCCTTTGTATAGTTAGTGTTAACTATTTATGCTACATCCACAACCCTTTATATAGTTATGTTAACTATTTAAGCTACATTTGCAACCCTTTGTATAGTTATGTTAACTATTTAAGCTACATTTGCAACCCTTTGTATAGATATGTTAACTATTTAAGCTACATCCACAACCCTTTGTATAGCTATGGTAACTATTTAAGCTACATTCACAACCCTTTCTATAGTTATGTTAACTATTTAAGCTACATTTACAACCCCTTCTATAGCTATGTTAACTATTTAAGCTACATTCACAACCCTTTGTATAGTTGTGTTATCTATTTAAGCTACATTCACAACACTTAGTATAGTTATGATAACTATTTAAGCTACATTCACAACCCTTAGTATAGTTATGTTAACTATTTAAGCTACATTCACAACCCTTTGTACAGTTATGTTAACTATTTAAGCTACATTCAGAATCCTTTGTATAGTTAAAGTTAACTATTTAAGCTACATCCACAACCCTTTGCATAGTTATGTTAACTATTTAAGCTACATTCACAACCCTTTGTATAGTAATGTTAACTATTTAAGCTACATCCACAACCCTTTGTATAGTTATGTTAACTATTTAAGCTACATCCACAACCCTTTGTATAGTTATGGTAACTATTTAAGCTACATTCACAACCCTTTGTATAGTTATGTTAACTATTTAAGCTACATTCACAACCCTTTGTATAGTTAGTGTTAACTATTTAGGCTACATTCACAACCATTTGTATAGTTATGTTAACTATTTAAGCTACATTCACAACCCTTTGTATAGTTATGTTACCTATTTAAGCTGCATCCATAACCCTTTGAATAATTATGTTAACTATTTAAGCTACATTCACAACCCTTTGTATAGTTATGTTAAGTATTTAAGCTACATTCACAACCCTTTGTATAGTTATGTTTAGTATTTAAGCTACATTCACAACCCTTTGTATAGTTATGTTAACTATTTAAGCTACATTCACAACCCTTTGTATAGTTAGTGTTAACTATTTAAGCTACATCCACAACCCTTTGTATAGTTATGTTAACTATTTAAGCTACATTTGCAACCCTTTGTACAGTTATGTTAACTATTTAAGCTACATTTGCAACCCTTTGTATAGATATGTTAACTATTTAAGCTACATCCACAACCCTTTGTATAGCTATGGTAACTATTTAAGCTACATTCACAACCCTTTCTATAGTTATGTTAACTATATAAGCTACATTTACAACCCCTTCTATAGCTATGTTAACTATTTAAGCTACATCCACAAGCCTTTCTATAGTTATGTTAACTATTTAAGCTACATCCACAACCCTTTGTATAGTTATGGGAACTATTTAAGCTACATTCACAACCCTTTGTATAGTTATGTTAACTATTTAAGCTACATTCACAACCCTTTGTATAGTTATGTTAACTATTTAAGCTACATTCACAACCTTTGTATAGTTATGTTAACTATTTAAGCTACATTCACAACCCTTTGTATAGTTATGTTAACTATTTAAGCTGCATTCACAACCCTTTGTATAGTTATGTTAACTATTTAAGCTTTCACAACCCTTTGTATAGTTATGTTAACTATTTAAGCTACATTCACAACCCTTTGTATTGTTATGTTAACAATTTAAGCAACATCCACAACCCTTTGTATAGTTATGTTAACTATTTAAGCTACATGCACATCCCTTTGTATAGTTATGTTAACTATTTAAGCTACATTTGCAATGCTTTGCATAGTTATATTATCTATTTAAGCTACATTCACAACCCTTTGTATAGTTATGTTAACTATTTATGCTACATTCACAACCCTTTGCATAGTTATGTTAACTATTTAAGCTACTTTCACAACCCTTTGCATAGTTATGTTAACTATTTAAGCTACTTTCACAACCCTTTGCATAGCTTTTTTAACTATTTAAGCTACATTCACAACCTTTTGAATAGTTATGTTAACTATTTAAGCTACATTCACAACCATTTGTGTAGTTATGTTAACTATTTAAGCTACATTCACAACCCTCTGTATAGTTATTTTAACTATTTAAGCTACATCCACAACCCTTTGTATAGTTATGTTAAACATTTAAGCTACATTCACAGCCCTTTGTATAGTTATGTTAACTATTTAAGCTGCATTCACAACCTTTTGTATAGTTATGTTAACTATTTAAGCTGCATTCACAACCCTTTGTATAGTTATTTTAACTATTTAAGCTACATTCACAACCCTTTGTATAGTTAGTGTTAACTATTTAGGCTACATTCACAACCATTTGTATAGTTATGTTAACTATTTAAGCTACATTCACAACCCTTTGTATAGTTACGTTACCTATTTAAGCTGCATCCATAACCCTTTGAATAATTATGTTAACTATTTAAGCTACATTCACAACCCTTTGTATAGTTATGTTAAGTATTTAAGCTACATTCACAACCCTTTGTATAGTTATGTTTAGTATTTAAGCTACATTCACAACCCTTTGTATAGTTATGTTAACTATTTAAGCTACATTCACAACCCTTTGTATAGTTAGTGTTAACTATTTAAGCTACATCCACAACCCTTTGTATAGTTATGTTAACTATTTAAGCTACATTTGCAACCCTTTGTATAGTTATGTTTACTATTTAAGCTACATTTGCAACCCTTTTTATAGATATGTTAACTATTTAGGCTACATCCACAACCCTTTGTATAGCTATGGTAACTATTTAAGCTACATTCACAACCCTTTCTATAGTAATGTTAACTATTTAAGCTAAATTTACAACCCCTTCTATAGCTATGTTAACTATTTAAGCTACATTCACAACCCTTTGTATAGTTATGTTAACTATTTAAGCTACATTCACAACACTTGGTATAGTTATGATAACTATTTAAGCTACATTCACAACCCTTAGTATAGTTATGTTAACTATTTAAGCTACATTCACAACCCTTTGTATAGTTATGTTAACTATTTAAGCTACATTCACAACCCTTGGTATAGTTATGTTAACTATTTAAGCTACATCCACAACCCTTTGTATAGTTATGTTAACTATTTAAGCTACATCCACAACCCTTTGTATAGTTATGTTAACTATTTAACCTACATCCACAACCCTTTGCATAGTAATGATAACTATTTAAGCTACATTCACAACCCTTTGTATAGTTATGTTAACTATTTAAGCTACATCCACAACCCTTTGTATAGTTATGTTAACTATTTAAGTTACATCCACAACCCTTTTTATAGTTATGGTAACCATTTAAGCTACATTCACAACCCTTTGTATAGTTATGTTAACTATTTAAGCTACATTCACAACCCTTTGTATAGTTATGTTAACTATTTAAGCTACATTCACAACCCTTTGTATAGTTATGTTAACTATTTAAGCTACATCCACAACCCTCTGTATAGTTATGTTAACTATTTAAGCTACATTCACAACCCTTTGTATAGTTATGTCAACTATTTAAGCTACATTTGCAACCTTTGTTAGTTAAGTTAACTATTTAAGCTACATTCAGAACCCTTTGTATATTTATGTTAACTATTGAAGCTACATCCACAACCCTTTGTATAGTTATGTTCACTATTTAAGCTACATCCACAACCCTTTGTATAGTTATTTTAACTATTTAAGCTGCATTCACAACCCTTTGTATAGTTATGTTAACTATTTAACCTACATCCACAACCCTTTGTACAGTTAAGTTAACTATTTAAGCTAGATCCGCAACCCTTTGCATAGTTATGTTAACTATTTAAGCTACAAGCACACCCCTTTGTATAGTTATGTTAACCATTTAAGCTACATCCACAACCCTTTGTATAGTTATGTTAACTATTTAAGCTGCATTCACCACCCTTTGTACAGTTATTTTAACTATTTAAGCTACATCCACAACCCTATGTATAGTTATGTTAACTATTTAAGCTACATCCACAGCCCTTTTTTATAGTTTTGTTAACTATTTAAGCTACATTCGCAACACTTTGCATAGTTATGTTAACTATTTAAGCTACATTCACAACCCTTTGTATAGTTATGTTAACTATTTATGCTACATTCACAACCCTTTGTAAAGTTATGTTAACTATTTCAGCTACTTTCACAACCCTTTGCATAGTTATGTTAACTATTTAAGCTACTTTCACAACCCTTTGCATAGTTATGTTAACTATTTAAGCTACATTCACAACCCTTTGTATAGCTATGTTAACTATTTAAGCTACATTCACAACCCTTTGTATAGTTATGTTAAATATTTAAGCTACATCCACAACACTTTGTATAGTTATGTTAAATATTTAAGCTACATTCACAACCCTTTGTATAGTTATGTTAACTATTTAAGCTACATTCACAACCCTTTGTATAGTTAAGTTAACTATTTAAGCTACATTCACAACCTTTGTATAGTTATGTTAACTATTTAAGCTACATTCACAACCCTTTGTATAGTTATGTTAACTATTTAAGCTGCATTCACAACCTTTTGTATAGTTATGTTAACTATTTAAGCTTTCACAACCCTTTGTATAGTTATGTTAACTATTTAAGCTACATTCACAACCCTTTGTATTGTTATGTTAACAATTTAAGCTACATCCACAACCCTTTGTATAGTTATGTTAACTATTTAAGCTACATGCACAACCCTTTGTATAGCTATGTTAACTATTTAAGCTACATTTGCAACGCTTTGCATAGTTATGTTAACTATTTAAGCTACATTCACAACCCTTTGTATAGTTATGTTAACTATTTAAGCTACTTTCACAACCCTTTGCATAGTTATGTTAACTATTTAAGCTACTTTCACAACCCTTTGCATAGCTTTTTTAACTATTTAAGCTACATTCACAACTTTTTGAATAGTTATGTTAACTATTTAAGCTACATTCACAACCATTTGTGTAGTTATGTTAACTATTTAAGCTACATTCACAACCATATGTATAGTTATGTTAACTATTTAAGCTACATCCACAGCCCTTTTTTATAGTTTTGTTAAATATTTAAGCTACATCCACAACCCTATGTATAGTTATGTTAACTATTTAAGCTACATCCACAGCCCTTTTTTATAGTTTTGTTAAATATTTAAGCTACATTTGCAACACTTTGCATAGTTATGTTAACTATTTAAGCTACATTCACAACCCTTTGTATAGTTATGTTAAGTATTTATGCTACATTCACAACCCTTTGTATAGTTATGTTAACTATTTCAGCTACTTTCACAACCCTTTGCATAGTTATGTTAACTATTTAAGCTACTTTCACAACCCTTTGCATAGTTATGTTAACTATTTAAGCTACATTCACAACCCTTTGTATAGCTATGTTAACTATTTAAGCTACATTAACAACCCTTTGTATAGTTATGTTAAATATTTAAGCTACATCCACAACACTTTGTATAGTTATGTTAAATATTTAAGCTACATTCACAACCCTTTGTATAGTTATGTTAACTATTTAAGCTACATTCACAACCCTTTGTATAGTTAAGTTAACTATTTAAGCTACATTCACAACCTTTGTATAGTTATGTTAACTATTTAAGCTACATTCACAACCCTTTGTATAGTTATGTTAACTATTTAAGCTGCATTCACAACCTTTTGTATAGTTATGTTAACTATTTAAGCTTTCACAACCCTTTGTATAGTTATGTTAACTATTTAAGCTACATTCACAACCCTTTGTATTGTTATGTTAACAATTTAAGCTACATCCACAACCCTTTGTATAGTTATGTTAACTATTTAAGCTACATGCACAACCCTTTGTATAGTTATGTTAACTATTTAAGCTACATTTGCAATGCTTTGCATAGTTATGTTAACTATTTAAGCTACATTCACAACCCTTTGTATAGTTATGTTAACTATTTAAGCTACTTTCACAACCCTTTGCATAGTTATGTTAACTATTTAAGCTACTTTCACAACCCTTTGCATAGCTTTTTTAACTATTTAAGCTACATTCACAACTTTTTGAATAGTTATGTTAACTATTTAAGCTACATTCACAACCATTTGTGTAGTTATGTTAACTATTTAAGCTACATTCACAACCCTCTGTATAGTTATTTTAACTATTTAAGCTACATCCACAACCCTTTGTATAGTTATGTTAAGCATTTAAGCTACAGTCACAGCCCTTTGTATAGTTATGTTAACTATTTAAGCTGCATTCACAACCTTTTGTATAGTTATGTTAACTATTTAAGCTGCATTCACAACCCTTTGTATAGTTATTTTAACTATTTAAGCTACATTCACAACCCTTTGTATAGTTAGTGTTAACTATTTAGGCTACATTCACAACCATTTGTATAGTAATGTTAACTATTTAAGCTACATTCACAACCCTTTGTATAGTTATGTTAACTATTTAAGCTGCATCCATAACCCTTTGAATAATTATGTTAACTATTTAAGCTACATTCACAACCCTTTGTATAGTTATGTTAAGTATTTAAGTTACATCCACAACCCTTTGTATAGTTATGTTAAGTATTTAAGCTACGTTCACAAACCTTTGTATAGTTATGTTAAGTATTTAAGCTACATTCTCAACCCTTTGTATAGTTAGTGTTAACTATTTAAGCTACATCCACAACCCTTTGTATAGTTATGTTAACTATTTAAGCTACATTTGCAACCCTTTGTATAGTTATGTTAACTATTTAAGCTACATTTGCAACCCTTTGTATAGTTATGTTAACTATTTCAGCTACATCCACAACCCTTTGTATAGTTATGTTAACTATTTAAGCTACATCCACAACCCTTTGTATAGTTATGTTAACTATTTGAGCTACATCCACAACCCTTTGTATAGTTATGTTAACTATTTAAGCTACATTCACAACCCTTTGTATAGTTATGTTAACTATTTAAGCTACATTCGCAACCCTTTGTATAGTTATGTTAACTATTTAAGCTTTATCCGCAACACCTTTGTATGTTTATGTTAACTATTTAAGCTACATTTGCAACCCTTTGTATAGTTATGTTAACTATTTAAGCTACATTTACAACTCTTTGTATAGTTATGTTAACTATTTAAGCTACATTTGCAACCCTTTGTATAGTTATGGTAACTATTTAAGTTACATCTGCAACCTTTTGTATAGTTATGTTAACTATTTAAGTTACATCTGCAACCGTTTGTATTGTTATGTTAACTATTTAAGCTACATTCGGAACCCTTTGCATAGTTATGCTTACTATTTAAGCTACATTCATAACCCTTTGTATAGTTATGTTAACTATTTAAGTTACATCTGCAACCCTTTGTATAGTTATGTTAATTATTTAAATTACATTCGGAACCCTTTGTATAGTTATGTTAACTATTTAAGTTTCATGCTTTTCATTTTTAATTATGCAGCTTTTCTCCCCAGGTCTCCACTGAAAATGGACTTTTACTCAGTCAGACTAACCTGGTCAACAAATGTCAAAATAAAAGAAATAATAAATAAATATGTGGACACAGGCATACATAATGGGGGGACAAAAGCCAAATAATAGGGACAGATTATTAATATTGCACTTCAAAACTTAGAAAGTTCATACAATAATAGGTTGGATATTACCATGAACGTTCTGAAGAGGATGAAGTTTAAAAGTTAAATGTCAGTAATCAGTTTCTGACTACATGCCAATGATTTATGAGAAAACAAAAATGTTATGAAGAAAATATCACAAATATGAGTCAAAACTAGACATCCTGCACAAATCAGGACAGTTGAGATGAATGCACTCAAATGTATGTAATACTGAGTCACATCAGACCGGTGATCATCCCAGTGATATGACAGAAAGCCACAAATTTGATAAAGAAAACATCTGAATATCATGGGAATATCTTGACAGTTGAAAGGTATAAATGTGAAGTATATGGTCCAACCACAGTACAGGAAAGTGCATCTACAGTGCAGAGTATTGTGATATCCCATTCCTGGCATTCTGTACTGAAGTTTTGTAAATGATTTATAACAGGACAGGGGACTGCCATGTAAAATGATCACTCAGGGGAAGTGTGTGAATTGAATTGGGACACGCAGATGGATTGTAGGAATGGACAGAGGGAAAGAGGACAGGTGAAACTCCCACATGTACAGCTGAGGAGGGCATGTCAATAAAAGATGGCTGTAACAGCAACACCAAGCACATATTTATATGGTACAGTACAGAGTGTGCAGTGAAAATGTGTTGTCTGTAACTGTCACACAAGGTGACATAACAATGGGGAGAATATCTGTGTGAGATAAGCATCCTTACATGAAGAATGTAGGGAATTATTAGGGATCTAACATACAATTGGGGTAGGGTGGGTGCATATTGTTAAGCTGTGCAAACTGATATGCCTCATATGAGTGCACTCTCAGCAGAGGTCCCCAGCAAGGTGATCACAGGTGAAGGATCATGGAAATCATTACAAGAACCAACCACATTCATGGACTGTATCAGAATAATACCACCTCTAATCCCATGCCTCTGACACAACATGTGTGATGTGGAGTGATAAGTGATGAGCCTGCACACACACTTGAACAATTATTATGATACATCCACACTCTATGAGAGTAACCACACACACACTGTCCTGGCAATGTAATATCTGCAGGAGGTGTTAGGAGGGACACTGCTATATCTGTATGTGACAGTATGGGCAATACAGGTTATTGCCTTGTGTGCAGCATAGCATATCTTTATATATATATATATATATATATATATATATATATATATATATATATATATATATATATATATATATATATATGGATCTAGGACCGTTCACCGAATGCACATTTCACTGAAGTTAAATTAGTGTGCACTTTTCACTGAAAGCTCAATTCACCGAAAACATAATTCACCAAAAATGGTATATGGCCTTGTCCCTACTGTAGTGCGACCCTGGAGTTGGTATATATATTAGGGGGGTGTGGCATAGCCCCCCACATATTTTAAATGTGTTACACTATATACATGCATACTTGCAATTGCAATCTATTACTCTTATCCAAACAGGATATATACTTGAAATATGTGGGGGGCAGCCCCCTACTATATATACCAACTCCAGGGTCGCATTACAGTCGGGACAAGGCCATATACCATTCTTGGTGAAATGTGTTTCGGTGAATTGTGTTTTTGGTGAATTGTGCTTTCGGTGATTTGTGTTTGGTGATATGAGGTTTAGGTGAAATGTACATTCTGTGAAATGTCCTAGATCCATATATAAATATAGATATATATATATATATATATATATATATATATATATATATATATATATATATACACATATATATCTGGAATAATCCACACTGTCACAAATGATATACATGCCGTTAATGTTTTCAAACACCTATGTATGTAGTGTGTGCAGAACAGGTAGCACACATGCACCTGGTGTAACAACTTAATTGGTGTTCTGCACCATCAGACAGTCATGTGCATTTCACAATAAGAACACCTAGGAATGTCCAATAACCTGTGTGACAGCACACTGTGACAAAGTTGGTATACTTCAGTTAAACATCACTGGAAGATGTGTAGGGAGGTGCATGAATAAGAGCGCATTGTACACAGTTATTGGTGTGATGAAGGCTGTGAACCATGAAGGCATTATGGCCTCTGATGTGCATGTCCTTCACCTTACCCAGTGCTTGCGTTATATTCAAGAGAGTAGTCAGCAATATGACCACATGCTGGTGGATGTACCACTTACCAACTATCCCAGGACATGGGTCACATACCTATTTGTCTGTTTATAGGGTATGATGTCCATATTATACATGGGTGGTGTGTTTGTTTCCTGATTCAACAAACCTCTCAGTGTTTCTTGTCAATGCAAGCATTGTCATGGCTATGGAAGCAGTTTTTGGTATGTGTTAATACTGTCTGTTCTAAACTAATATTACAGCTGGAGTCAATGATTGTCCAGAATCTGTAGTCATTCAGGCAGCTGTTTGGACACATCATGTGTATGTCATCTGTGATGTCCATCACTTAACTAATGGGCAGGAAAGGGCTTAACAAACACCCCTGACGTATGAAACTGATCACTGGACCTGAGATATAGGTCACATCACACATTTCAACATAGTGAGATGCCACAAATGTTATACACTGGTCTACCCATTTGGTGATATAGTTTTTTATGACCACATATGATAGTGTTCACCAAATACCTCAGTGTGGATTTGTGTCAAATGCCTTTATCTGGTCAAGTTCCACAAGGTAATACTTTTGTCATCATGCATACCCTCGATGACCTCTTCGAGGACATTTATTAGCTGTAACAAACTTGATGTAGCATTAACAGCTCAGACAGGTCTGTTGCACACATCTGGAGTATTATTTAGTGTACATGTAGTGTACATGTAGACAAGATCCATAATGACAAACAGGTCTACCTCACAGTCGAGAGAGTCAGGATGTTTCTATACATGCATGCATCAGGTGCAGTCCCCCAAACTCAGGTGGATGAATGTTTATGTACACTCTTGTTTGGGAACATAGGCCATCTGGATGGTGTGTTGGACTGTGCATTCAATCATATTAGGAAGGTGTATGCACTGAGTCATGCCATAGGTGATCTGTGATGTTGTCATAGCTGTGTGATAGGCCTGGATGAAGGTAAGACAGTGAATACTGCCCATCGTGATCTGGCCCAGGGTTTTTGACACAATCCCCCACACAGGTATCATTGAGAAAACCTCCAAGCTAGAGATTAACCCTTACACCAGTTGATGGTTAACCAATTAGCTCAGTGACAGAACATATCATGTAAAAGTTGATGAATCAACCTGTACCAGTAGAACTGCTACCATTGGCAAACCCCAGGGATCTGTGCTTGGCCCTTCACAGTTTGAACTGTATTTCTTGACAGTTCAGGCCAAAGTATATGGCCTTTGGCTTACCAAGTTTACTGATTCTTGCATATTGTGTGGAATCATTGAGTCTACCAATGGTGATAATATAGTATAGGAGGAGGTAACACACACAACTGAATGGTGACAAAGGCACACAATCTACAAATAAATGCAGAAATGTGTGTTTGTAATGTTGCCCATCTGAAAAGTAGAATTCCATGTTAATCACAGCATTGACAATAGTGCTGCTATACAGAAACCCAGCATGCAAGCAATGGGGAACACATGTAGATAGCAATCTGAACTTTGACCACCAAGTGTCCACACTGGTATTAAAAGCCTATGTTGTGGACATCATAAGTCACTTCATCATATTGAGATCATAGGATTGTATGACAGCACCATAGTCAACCTCATTACACTAATAGAGTATAATGCTCACTTTTTCAAGTACCTCACCAGACACATGTAACAGCTGAAGAGACCATGAGGTTTTCGCACACACATAACACAGAGTCTAGAAACAGTGCCATGATGTATGTGTGGATAGATTAAAGGCCATGCCACTGTAATCTTTATTGTATAGGATGAGGTGATTTCAGTTTGGCTTCAAGGCTATGCTCTCACCCTGTCCTGGTGGGAGTACTGTTACTCCAATAATCTGATATAGTTGATGAAATCAGCAGTGTTTGTTGAGGACACATTAGCAATGTTTCACATGCTGGTGTAAAATCCTTCCTGCAATGTCAAGTAACATCTCACACACATGCACACACACACACACACACACACACACACACACACACACACACACACACACACACACACACACTTGACTGCAGTGAGAAGAAAACCCTGACCTAAGTACACAAACTACAGACCACATTATTTTATGCAACCACCACAGCTCAAGTTCAACTCTGAGTGTGTCAGACAACACTTTATAGCTGATAACCTCAGAAATGTCTGTTTAGAAGAATATAACAGTGTCCCACATGCTGGTATAAACTGCCCTCTGTAGTTTCAAGCAGCAGCTCACACACACACTTGACTGGAGTGAGAATAGAACCTGTACCTATGTAAGTATACTGACTAGAGATCATAGTGCTGTGCACAAGCACCACCACATAAGTCTGACTTTCACCAAGCTGCAAGCCAACTTATAGTGGATGACATCAGCAGTGCATGTTCAAGAGAAGAAGTTGGGAGTCCTGCATGAAATGGATGTGTAGGCATGTGCAAGTATCAAAATACTGTCAATTCAGGGGAGCAGTAACTGCAGAATACATACATCTGCCCTTCTGGCTAGACACACATACACACACAGTTGACTGAGGTGAAAACATAACCCATACCTAAGTACACAGACTACAAACATCAGTACTTTATGCAAGTACCACAGCACAAGTCTAACTTTTACATGGCTACAGGCCAACTTATAATGGATGACATCAGTAGTGCATGTTGGAAAGAAGAAGTTAGGAAGTCTTTATGAAACAGATGTGTAGGCATGTGCAAGTATCAAAACACTGTTAATCCATGGGATTGGAGTGGCAACTGTAAGAGACAAAGTTTTGCTCTTCTGGCTAGACATGGAGACAAACACAAAAATGCCTAGTTGATAGTAGTGAGTACAGAACCTCTACCTATGTAAGTACACAGACTAAAGAACATAGTATGTTATGCAAGTGCCATGGCACAAGTCTGCCTTTTCCAACACTGCAGGTGAACTCATAGTAGATAACATCACCAGGCCATGTGAGAGACAAAATGTTGGCAGACCTGCATAGGCTCAGAGCTTCATATGTTCATAGGAGGCTACTAGTCTAATGGCCACATGGATTATAAGCCTAGCTGTGTAAAAACACAAGAATCCTTATTGAGCATAGTTGGATGGTCATTGTTAGCAGAATAAATTTGTGAGCAGCACCAACTAGTCCTATCCATGAGGGACATAGGTACCACCCCAGAGGTGACTTGCCACCCCAGAGGTAACATTACAATCACCCAACCATTAGTCAAGGTTGCATTTGAACAGTGTCATTAAGGAGCACTGATTCACATGCAGTGGGAGCCTAGTACAGAGGAGTTTGAGTCATTGGGAGATATATCTATCTCAAAAAAGCCAAACAGTTGAGAACAAAGCTTAGTTCATAGAGCCAACACTGGATGCAGTATGAAACAATCCAAGCAATGCTGATACTGAATAAGTGTTAAATAAAACAGTGCTTTCAGATCAAACAAACCCTTCATACACCGATGAAGGGTTTGTTTGACCTGAAAGCTCTGTTTTATTAAACATTTGTTCAGTATCAGCATTTCTTGGTTTGGCTATATCTATCTCCACAGCATGTTCTGTTTATGTCAAAAGCTAGGTTGAGAACCCTCGGCCAAGTAATTCTTGTCCCATTTGATTTGCAGATGTCCAGCATTTCCAGTAGGACAGGGTCAGAGACTGCTCTGCAGGGCAGGCATAGGTCACCTCTCAGCAGCCGGCATGATACTGAGTGTACTGACAGGTCTTTCAGTCTTTCCATGTATGCCATGTTTGGAGGCCCTGGAGTCTCCCAGACACAACCCTGTGTTTTCTCCAATTGCTGCAGGTGTCTGGTGAGTTACAGACAGAAGAGAGCATTGTACTCAGTTTGTGGCCTAAGGGTAGAGTACAGCAGACCACCATGGTCTTGGATGTGATGTCCATATGCATGATGTGCACAATGGAGCATGTGTGTGTCACCACTATGGACACATGGTGATGATAGTGTAGTTTATCAATACATTCCCAAGTCTCACAACACTGTGTTTGAGCTTAGAGGGGTCCTATGTATATCATAATTAGCAGGGATACTTAACCGCCACAGGGACAATGAGCCATTATATGCTTTAAGTTTCAGTCCATGAGTTTGGAACCAATCATTTGTGTGTGGCAGCCCTTCCATAATATTTTACCATCACTGGGGTCTCTATTAGTTCATCCATTTACCAGTCATCTGAAAACTTAGTAAAACACAGGCCATCTACCATTGCCTGTGCTTCAGGGGAAATAATTTGCAAACAGTTGAGGGACCAGCACAGATCCTTGTGGTATTCTAATGGTAAATGGCTACTGGTGGAGTTGCAGTCCCAAACTTTGAGAGTGTATGTTATGTCAGTGAGCCAGTTGCCTATCCCTGTACTACTATATGGCTTAATTCTCACATGGGAGGTCTTCACTATGACACATGAATGGGAAATAGTATCAAAGGCCTTGGATAAGTCAACAAAGGTGGTATGTCCTGTTGTGTCTCATCTAGGTCTGTGGGGTCAGTATCCAAGAAGACTACAAGATTCAATGAGCAAGATCTACTCTTGACAAAAAATAACATGGGTAGGGTCAATTGTGTTAAAGGTCACCTACGTCCCTGTGGATATGGTCCATGCTGATTCCTTCTCTAGCCTTGTAGATAAGTCTTTTTAGGCATACGGGTCAATAGTTGTAGTTCTGCATGTTACCAAGTTGATGTGCATTACATAGCACATAACATTTGATATTACATTCTGTACCGTGGTTGATATATATGTGGAAACAATACTGGGACACCAGGGTTGCAGTTTCTGGAGTGATGGAAACAGATGGATGTATTGCAGATATGTGACATATTGTTAGATAGGGCCCTCAGTTTGTAATGTTTATACATGTAATTTCATGTCACAGAGAATGGACAGTAAACAGTAGTAATACAGCATATGTACATTTCCATAGTGTGGTGAGCAGTGGGTTTGCACAATGATTAGCAACGTGTATACGCATGCGAGATGCACATGTTTCCGCATAAGTAAGCAGTGAAAAAATACAAGCTGCATTGCTAAAGTCTGATAGTTAGTAGTGAGTCTATCAAATGCACTTGCTGCTTAACTGACTCTGTGGCAGTATATGTTAATGCAGTGATATATTCCTTGTTGGGGGCAGATGGTACTGGGCTCAAATACAAGTGTATCTAATACTTTTAAATACATTGCTGCCATATCCATACTTTTAAATACATGTAAATACATTGCTGCTGTTCCCCATTGCTGCACATTGGTGTTTGATGTGCACCTTTGCCCAAAAATGCCTTAAAAAGGTGAAATGGGTAGATAGGACAGTGGTGAAACAGGGAACAAGCAGGAGAAGAACAAAGAGAAAGCAGGACAGGAATGAGCAGGAGGGAGATAAAACAGAGCCATAACTATTAATTTCTTTAACAGTGTCAAGTGAACATATGTGGAAAATGTTAACTGAATTTGGAATGTCACCTCCAGAGAAAGGGGTGACCACAACACATTCATGTTGTATAGCCAATTGTACTAAATCAAATGTGTCATGAATACACATGTGTGAAATGGGGAGCTATGTATGGGATGATTTTGTTTGTGAGACACGTGGCCATTCTTTTGGAGAGAGAAAGGAATGTTGGGGAAAGGATGTAGGAAGGTCTGAGTGAAGTAAGGTGGTGGATAGGTGAGGAAACAATTACAGACAGACAAGACAAACAAGGCAAGTGATAGGGACAGTGATGCACACAAAAGGTTGGGGGAAACCATGATTGGGGTGAGGGTGGGGACATCCCAAACCCATAGTCATCAAGCTGGGTGACAATGAGAATCAAGTCCTGACCCACTGGACTGTCATCACTGTCATCTTACTTTACCATTGGTTGGAGTACTTGAAATCTCCTTGTCCTACTTCTGGTACATTGCAAAATGAGGGAGAGCAGTCTCTCCAGTTGGTGTAAGCATGCACTAACAGTGAGGTGCACTGTCCTACGCACCCTCTCTAGAAGTTTAACACTGGTGATAAAATCACCATTTCCACCACTGCTCTCAGATTGTACCACTGGACCAGCCTCTGGAGCTGGACTCCTTGAGGGGGCAGCACAGGCAGTACCACCAGGTTGGCTCCAGATGTTCTGTGCTATAATGCTGGAGACAGTGGAGGGGGGTAGGTGGATCCTGTGGGGCAGGCCTACCTCGCTGTGCTGTGAAGGATTTAGTGATATAGTACACATGGATATGGTCAGATTTTGATGACACATAATAAAATTAAAAAAATACAAAAATAAAATACAAAAAATAAAACGAAACAGAGAGATAAGGGTTGGGATGAGATAAAAAAGAGATAAGATTAGTACCTTCATATGTGACATGCAATGCATTGATACAATTATTTGACGCTATTATCTTAAATTTTACTTTTAAGACTACCAACTCCTAACAGATAAATTTTACTTTTAAGACTACAACATGCTAACAGATACCACTATACTACAGATTGCAGTAAGTACTCCTTAGTATGTGCATATATTGTACATATGCATTTTCCAATTATACAGATTACAGTTTACAGCAGGACATTTGTGCCAGTGGTATAGAGGTTTGAATTTAATAACAGTATTGTATAGTTTGGAAGTGTGGTATATAAACCCACAACCTCAACTAAAGTCTAATATTGTACTCCTGGTTTATGCTAAAGACTAATGCATGCATACTTGCTTTTACAGTTGGGATATGCATGCTCAGTTTGATGCAACTTTACAAAGTACCAAAACAGCTGTCTTTAACTTTTAATGGTACAGTAACACTACTCTTCTGCTACACACATACAACATGCTTCTCTCATCCTTGCCAATGTAGACCCATGGGTTCAGACATTTACCTATCATCACGGGCAGCTGAAATAAAAACAGAAAAAAACATAATATCATTATGAATACCAGTCTTGCCTATATTCAGCTTTTAAGTCATACAAGTACTCTCTGTAGTTGATACTTACACAGGTGGGGGATGTCTGCATTCCTAAATTCCCCAATCCAATGGTCGAGAGTATTCATCTTCCTCTTCTGTAGGTCATTGTAGTGATGCCTACATTGGTCACCAGTGTGTGTGGGATACTGGTGGCACTGATTACAGCCCAGGCTAAACTACCCCAAGCTTCTCACTTATACTGGGAGCCAGGATAGTCCACTCACAGAAGCTTGATACTGTGGTTCTTAACTAGGAGTCTAATAAAAATATTGGAGTCCTGGGCACCCCATTTCTGTGCACTACACCTGACACCTTCACCACAAATGCCTGCCATGTCTGCCATGGATCTAGAGCAATAGAAAATGATGCTCTTCCACCAATTCCAGTCATCGTGTTTACTGGGAGTGGACACACTGAAAATGTTGTGCTCTGCTTACCATCGTGCAAAACACAGTACTTGGCAGTGCACACCTCCAAGCACTGCTTTTGTGTGATGGTAAGTGGAGCCAACATTGGCAAGCAGTGAGGCATTGCATAATTGCAGTTGCAATTTCAAGGTTATTGGATGTACAGGCAGTTGTGTATGTGTGTTAGACAAATGTGAAGGTCATGCCAGTCCAGATAGCAGAAATGTGCTTACAGGAACATAGTTCACAGTATATCTACAGTCATACATGTGATAATAAATGGGATATTACATGGATATGTACATAAATAACTGATGCAATAATAGTGTCTCATCCTTCATACATAGAATTATCAGGTCCATTATGTCAAAGTGTCATAAGTGAGAGTGACTATAATGAGAAGTGGAACAACAGTAAAAGTGTATGGAATGTCATATATTCAAGCCCAGGACCATGTGCATGGCAGTCCTACACTTACACCTTTTGCCACAAGAAGATTGCGAAAGCACTTGTCTATGTTGCAGTTCATTGTTATAACCTGCAATGTCACAAAAGTAAAACAAAGGTTGCACATCCTGTACTAGAACCCAGGCCAATCTGTACTCCAGCACTACACTTACACCCACTGTCACATAACTAGTTACATGAAATTCCCTATTTTACTAGTCATTCTTAAGGTCGGGCTGTTAACCACCACACATCACTTAGCAGGTTTGCGCAGTGTCCAATAGTATTAATTGTATGCATCTGGTTTCTGTGTTTTGCTGTCTGGGTCCTGTCTGGCCAGTTGTCCATTTTGTGGAGTGCTGCATTTTGCATAAATGAGATAAGCACAGCCAAACCTGATATTAATTGTTCTCAAGTTCCCGTGTTTGCACTAAGCAGCACTTCAAGCAAACAGTGTCCCTCCCCCCCAAAAAAAATAAAGAAAAAAAGGCAAGGTAGTTGAAATGAGAAAAAGCAATCTATGTTAGTACACATGAAATATTTCTACGCAGGTCTGAATTTGAACTCTCACTCCAATATATCTTCAGAGCACTGGATGGGTGCCTTATCTCTCTTTGCCACACAAACAGCTTTGCAGCAAAGAACTCAACTCAATCTGCCCACAACCAACTGCAACATCATCTACAGTGATATCAAACCATACAAATGGTATTTGTATATTTATTAGCTTTGGATGTAGTGCACCTAGTGATCACACAACCTGTCATGATTATTGCTTGCAAATATATTGCTCTGTCTTAAATTTCTGTGTTTGTTGGCCAGTCATTTATCTGAGTAGTAATCTGAGACTTGCAGTGTGTAAGCCATTCTATATCACTGACCTTAAAATGTGTGAGGATACTAAGTGAAAATAACATATGCAGTTGCCAAGAAATGAAGGGCAGGTTGGATGTTAAGGAACACACCCTGTGACTTGTGTGCTGCTTACTTACACTTCCAGCCTTACATCTAACACTTTATAGATCTAACCTGACACACCCAGTGGAAGTAAGGCAGCCTGCAGTGTTGTTGTGTTTTTCTTCTTACAACCACTAATCTTTCACAGTTGCAATCCAGTAAAAACAGACATTGAGGAAGTGCCTGCACTATGTTTTCATCACCTACGCGGATCCATTTTTTTGGGGATTCAGCAGTTCTAATGAGTTCAAAACTGATGGTGAGGAGACTGTAATATGTGGGAAGACTGCATATAATGCTATTTCTTCAGAATTTATCTGTACAGAGGAGTACTAAATTTCAGAAGGTATGCATCCATCTGGTCAGCTACATACTGCATATGCTGGAATGTGTTTATGAAAAATCTGAAGTAAAGGCTTTTAGGGTCTATTTCAGATGATCGAAGTTTTACTACTTCATATCAGTAAACATCGAACTTTACTGATCAAAGTAATAAAACATCGAATCTATATAAAAACAGTTTTTAAAACAAAAAAAGAAAAACTAAAGAGTGTAAGCAGGGGGGCAAGACCCCCTGCACCCCCCACGTGGGGGGCTGTACCCCACACACCCCCTGCTACTTAAATATACAAACTCTGAGATCGCACTTCAGTGAAATACAGTAAGGAAACAGAAGATTTCTGTTTCCTACATTGTAGTGCAATCTCAGAATTGGTATATTTAAGTAGCGGGGGGGGGGGCTGCAGGGGGCTTGCCCCGCTGCTTACACACTTTAGTTTTTCTTTTTTGTTGTTTTAAAAACTCTTTTTTATACAGATTTGATGTTTTACTACTTCGATCAGTAAAGTTCGATGTTTACTGATTCGAAGTAGTAAAACTTCTGTCATCTGATATAGACCCAGGCTTTTACACCTTTATCTGTATGCATTAGCTAGAAGTATACTGATGGCATTGGCATGTTTGCCAAGCCATTTCAGTGGTAAACATGACTGACAATACATGAAAACAGAATGCTGTGAGATTGAAATGTACAAATGTTTCAGGGACAATTCCTTTGATAGCACTTTTAGCATTTGGAAGATAGTTTGTTAATGAAATATGTAATTTTCTGTTCTTTTTGTGGGGGCAAAGGTGAGTTAATGTTATGGTACAAACAAGGACATGTTGCTCTTGTTACTGTCCTTGTTTTGCATCCTGCCTGTTGTTCCTCTTTCACATCTCTAGACTGTTTTATGTTTGCTCTGTAAACAGTTATTTTGTAACTATGTCATACTTATATGTATTATCCTTCTACTGTCTTTTAGGACACTATGAATATTCCAGTCAGCATGTCAATCCTCTGAGACCCCCTTTCACTGATGCTGAGAGCTGGGTGATTGTGGATGTCTCTAGGCAACATTGTGTTTTTCTGCTGGAAAGGGGATGGGGAGATATGGCATGTAGGCTGCAAATATGTCACCAGATAGTAGTTGACATGAATGCCATGGGTGGCAATAGCAGGATATACAAGTAGGTGTGCCACAAGGCCACTCACATGATCACATCTACATGAAGGAGAGCAGCTGCAGTGGGCCATGACCAGATTGTTGCTGAAGAAGGACCTGCTAGGGAACCACCACTAACACCCAATGAAGAGTTCCTGGCCAATATCAGGGATCCAGACACCTCCCAGGACAGTGCAGCACAGCAAGTTCTGGATGTTTGAGCAACAGTTTCAGAGACAGTAATCACATCCCAGGAGAAGCGTCCAGGTAGGCTTGGTATCTGAACAGCTGAATACTGTTATATATTAAAACAACTGAAATCAAGAATTTACTTCTGTGTTACATCTGTCTTCTGGGGTGGGATTGAAGATTGCTACAATTATTTGCTTAGGGTGGAGTTGTCAGCCACATTCTTGTTGAAAGTATAGCTAATGGACAAATAAAGGGGTAAAAATATTACACCCTGTGTTACTGTTAATCGTGATGTTGTTGCTCTTACCTCCTGCTTAATTAACATCTTCCAGGATCATCTGGATTACAGAGAGGAAGCTCTGCTGCAGATGGTAAGCCAAACATTTTTATGTCAGTACTGCTGAGCAAGTTAAAGAAATATTTTAGTGTGTGCTGTTGATGTCAGGCCTGTTGTGTGTATTGCTGTACTCTCTGCAATAGTGGCAGCACTGTTACTTTGTTAGCATATATTGCAGTATAGTAGTACAGGAATTAATTTATTCCTGTCTTTGTTGCTTTTTATCACATGTGATCATGACAGTGGGAGTGTGGGCTCTCTGCAACCTGATGTCAGCATATCAGCAGACTCTGATGATGATGCTGACCAAAATGAGGCACATTTGGGGGGGGGGGTGCAGAGGTTGAATCTGACATTGAGGTTGACATACAGCCATCCCATGCAATTCCATCGGACACAGCCAGTAGGCCTATGCTTACCATTCCAGTGAGACCACAGATATTGGACAAGTGGAAGTGAGGCCATTGATCAGGGAAGTGTGGCTACTTTGGCTTCAGTGCCTGTTGAGTATGGCCATTGCCAAAGTGTTGGCAAGGTACCAGGCAGGAGGGTCGATAGATATGCTTATAAGGGCCTGCAGTCCCTCTTCCATCTGGTGCAGGTGTCTCTTCCAGTACCACTCAGTGTATGTTTTGGGCCATCTTTGAGGCACAGACATGTTCCCATAGGTGCTCTAGACAAATGCTCAGGGTTGTAGATGTGTCACGGTCTGACATACATGACTGCCTCCACTGTGTTGCTGCTTCAATAGATTGGATGAATGACACATTGGAATGAGTGGTGTCTGTGATGGAACATCTGCTGGAAGGAGAATGGTATCCACATGGGCATAGGTCAGCCACATCATCTACTGTCAGCCATTTTGCCTGTGCCTGATCACACTCTGATAGTGGCAGTATTTTGACTGCTCCATCAGTGAGTGTGTTGTCCACACCCAGACATTGCAGGCAAAGGGTTCATAGTCCTGGCATCCCTGTGAAGGGAACTCATCCAGCAGACATCAGTCATGCTCAGATAGCAGCACTGCATCTGACCGTGGGTATGGACATGTCAGTGCAACTCCTGGCAGAGCCAGTTCTCATAGTCGGAGATGACAATAATGAACTGCCACCTCTACCATGCATAGCTCACACCTGTCAGACATACCAAGCCAAATGCTTGGCTGTGTTCATGCAGGCACTCACACACCAGTTTCACCTGGAGGATCCCTACAGACACACATAACAGCTACAAAGTTTGTCTCACTAGCCATTTGATGGTGTATCCAACTGTCTGCCTGCTTTTCTCCAAACTTTTGTGCCAGCCAAGGCTTCCTGCCCCTCCACACAGCACCCTGTGCCAGTGATGCTAACTGTGCCATATCCCTGTTTTCTTTTGTTTGTGTCTGATGTTCAGGGTACATAGATAACTTAGTACCTAGTATATCTACATTTGTGGTGTTAAACTGTTAATTGTATCCTTGACATATATTGGTCTTGGAAAATTAGACAGTTGATAGCATAAACTGTTAATTGCATCCTTGACATATATTGGTCTTGGAAAATTAGACAGTTGATAGCATCAAAATTTCCAAACTTTATAGTGAATGATTTTGTGAGGGTGGTGAAGTCAGAACCTGCAATGTGCATCATTACTTTCTAACTTCTCTAATGATTTCCAGTACAAATGTGTGGTGCTAAACTGAGGGCATGCAGTGATCACTGGTACTTTTGAGAGATATGACTGTGTGTGAATCTTTGATGTCTGAGACCTACTACTTAGTAATGGACACATATAAGTCAAATAAGTCTCTGCTGTCACATGTTAAGAAACTTTCTTTACAAATCTCCCACCTTTTACTTGCTTACTGTACTAACTAATGAAATACAAAGATATGCCATACATTCATATTATTAAACAGTACACTCCAGGTTCATGCAGAAGTTGCCACAGTTTTAGTTCAGGGCTGACTGTGTCTGATGTAAGCAGTACACAGCTAATATATGGGGAAGTAATGGTTGGATGATTTGCCTGGCATCAATGTTAATATATGTTTGTGAGGAGGAAAGTTTTAGGTCCCTGGGTGGTGAGTGAGTGTGCTTTGCATTGTCTCTTAGGCAATGCAAGGGCATATTCAGCATGCCTATGTCTGCCTACACCCACAGCAGCTGGTGGTTCCCCCCTGACTCCTCATTTGCCTGTGGCTGTGATGACCTTGTCCTTGGTGGTGGGATGTGTGCCCCTTTCCTTTGTTGATCCTGCTGAAGCTAATTCCAGAGGATTATGTAGTGTAACATGGTGCATACTGTGAATATTTCAGTACATGTCTGTAGATTGTACTGCAGGGCTCTCCCAGATGGATATAGGCAGTGGAACAGTGGCTTCAGCAGCCCAGAAACACACACTCTATGGTATTCCTGGTTTTGAGTGTGTGCTTCATTATGGTGTCCTTCCGTGGGTGTGTGTGCATTTCTGACTGGTGTCATCGGTCACGGTTCCAGTGCATAGCCTGCATCCCCGAGTAGATGACCATGTGGGTTATCCCCCCAGCAAACATTTGGTTCAGTTGGGAGGTATGCCAGATATGTGAGTCGTGGTAACTGTCAGGGTTGCCAGCACACACATTCGGGATGATTCCCTTGGCATTGCTCATGACTTGGCAGTTGATAGAGTGATAGCGCTTTCTGTTTATGTAGAACCTACTCTGTTTCCCAGGTGGTGCCTTCATTTTTATATTTGTGCAATCTTTGGCAGTCACTACTTCAAGGTAGTGTACTACACAGTAGAACTCAGAACTATGGGAAAAATATATGTAGTCACTGGTATGATGGAGCATAGCATTCAGGAATTGGTGGAGGATCTTAGATGCTGATGCCTGTGACACCCCCCCAGCATGTCCCCTGTTGGTCTCAGAAAGGTACCTATAGCTAAGATTCTAAGATTCTCATGCTTGAAAACTCTTTCCTTCTCAGCCTAGGCATATTAGCAGCAGCAGCAGCAATGGCTTCAGCCTGTAGCACATACAAATGAATTAAAGCAGCACCCCCTAACATCCTCTCTGTGTAGACTCCTTTCCATGGTTGCATTCCAAAAGTTTTTGAATTTGCAGGAGAACCAGCACAGATTCGACATGGATGCTTTATAGCTTATTGAAAAGTTCTACCATGTTGGATTGGTTAATTAGCATGCAATCCAGCTGCTTATGGTTTAATAAGCATGCCACAGTGTTTACCTTTGCATGGGGGTGTGAGCCTCTACATTGTCCTTACTGACTCCAAAACTGTCTGTGCCCATGTACATGGTGAAAAACAACCATGTAGGCTCTGTTGAATCCCCCTGATTATGCAATTCAGTGCATGCTGTGAAGAGGAAAAACGACGGAAGAATGCTATGGACTGGGGCATGGGAGATAGGGCTTACACCGAATGCAATTGACAATAAGTTGCAATATTTGCCTTGTTTTATTATTGCAAATGGGAAAAGGGAGACATTGAAGTATCAAGGTCAGTCAGGAAGTTTTTTTTTTTGTTTTTTTTTTGTCAGAGTGAATATTGAAGATCTTAAATCCTTCATCTACTACAATAGATGAGCATCTATATTCAGTAATATACTTGCTCTTCTGAGTTGATCTGAATCTTACTCTTTGAGCCATGAAAGACCCAATACTATCTAACCACCTATTTCTTCACAAAAATCAGTGTTCTTCAAACACTCACACCAGGGACTTAAATTTCCACCAGCATATAGATAAAAACGACCTGAAGGCATACGTTCTTAACTCAATGTATTCCCACCCAACAGAATAAGTTACAACTACAGGTCAAACAAAGCACTATTTTGGGTACCTTTAAGTCTTAATGATTAGCTAGGTAGACACAAATTTACACCATGTATGTGATACAACCAGTGTGGAGAGAGATAAGATACAATGAGGAACTGTATATTGAAATACTCCAGATAATCTAAGGAGTGACATTTATGATTTAAATGTCCATATGGAGAGATAGGGGAGAATGTACAATGTTCAACATTTCAAATTCAATGTCTATTAAGGCCTTCTATAAGTTTTTCCCTTACTAGTGCAGTTTCTTGTACAGTATCTCCCATCTCCCTATCCAAATTATTTTTAAAGCAGTTGAGAGAACCAGATTTCATTTTAATGGAACAGAGTTCCACCATCATCCAGTTCTGCAACACAATGAATTCCCAATAATCCTTGTGCTATCTGTCTTTACATCTGTAATCAGGTTATTATTTCTTGTTGGGAAGTTGTGACATTTTTCTTTATAACGAAAAATAAATACCGGACAAACAGAAAAGTAAATCCACTTTAATATACTTGAATACACCTCCAAAAACTAAGTGCTTTCACCATTAACAAATGGCTTCTTCAGAGTTAATGAGAGGTAAAAAACTGTTGCAATTGTACTCTGACATCACCACACTTCAACCAATCACCTCCAAAAATTAATTAATTAGTTAATTAATCCACAATGAACATTGTTAAGCAAAATGTATTAAAAACTTTAAAACTTTTAATTAAATTTTTTTAGCCTCTCATTAACTCTGAAGAAGCCATTTGTATTTATTTTTCATTATCATTTATTGCATTGTTGCCTCACAGCAAGAGGTTTTCCTGTTCGATTCATGGCTGGAGTGCCTTCTGTGTGGAGTCTTAATGTCCTCCCCGCGGTCGAGTGGTCTCCGAAAGACATGCGTGAATAGGCGTGCCTTAGCTGAAGGTTGGGCGTTGGGCTGGCAACTCGGCACCATAAAAAAAATCTACTGCCAATCCTTAGCAGACCGGAGTTCCCCTGTGGAGACCCCTAACTAGGAAAAGCCGAAAAGACAAACAATAATCAGTTATTTATGTTTTGGTTTTACATTTTTATTTATCCATATACTTGCAGTGTAGATGTCATTAAATACACTTTTATAAATAACAATTAGGTCACCCATTACTAATCTATATTTGATGGAATAAAGAGACAACATTCCAAATCATTTTCTTTATGCATCATCTCTCAAGCCTATAACCGCCTAGTAAAAGTTCACTGGGCAATTTCTAACCTTCTCATTTAAGTAATATTATAATTACAAAAGGATGGAACATATTCAATAACTGGTCTCATTGCTGCTTCATATAATATAAACAATACTTGTTTATTCCTACTAGTAATGGTCCTGAGGATGTTTTTGATCTCATAATAACATACTCTAACTACTTTCAGAAAGTTGAACACAAAACTGAGTTTACAATTAATTTTCATGCCCAAATCATGTATTACTTCTGTTTCTTGTATCAAACAGTCCTTTGTAGCCTATAAGTAACATGGGTTAGCATTGCCAAAATCCATAACTCTAGTCTTCTTAACAATAAACTCCATATGAGATGTCATACCTTAAGATTCTAGATTCTCCAAGTAACCTTGCATCCTGGATTGATCCCCAATTAAGGTAACTATTGGCCAAATGTCTGTATCATATGCATATTTACTCAGACATCAAGATTTTATTAGTTGGTGGGAGACATTAATATTGTAATCAAAACAGGGTTCAATACCAACCCCTGGGAACACCTGATGAAAGTAAATTCTTGTCTGAAACTATATTATAATTGACTTTTTACCCATCAGGCCACATACTTATTCATAGTATTTTCCACCATTAACAACACAATTATATCAATCTGTACCATACTGAATGCCTTAACTGAGATCTAAGTAGGCATCATTGGTGCATAATCTTTCATCCTTGGCTTCCCACATAAAATAGAAACAGCTCAGTAACTTTGTTAGACATGAGCATCCTGGACAAAACCATGCTTACTTAGATCCAGCTTAAAGTCCAGAATATTAGACGATAACTACTAGAACTGTTTTTTAAAACATTTACCTACAATGCATGTTAAATGTATGGGTCCGTTATTCTCCACAATAGTGACATTACTAACATTTAGGACTGATGACATTAAGGAATCTTTCTATATTTTTTTTACATAACCTGTGAATATGTATTCCTAAAATATGTACAAAAGACATGAAGTGATATCCTTAACAATTAGCCCCCCCCCCCCTCAAAAAAAAAAAAAACATTCAAGCCATTTGGTCCTGCAGCTCTGTAATGATTAATTGGTTTAATAACCTTTCTAGTCTAGCATGAGTTAATTTTAGACACTGCTCACAACTAGGAAGGGTATATGTAGCTCAAACATCCCACGTTTATCTTGTATCTTTATTAAGTGTTCTAAGAAAAGCTTAGGTTGACTTTTAACATCTGTTACAGGACTATCTCCAATTACCATGTTGTAGTTAGATTGAGTATCTTTCCTAAATTTCTTTAAATGTTTAAAAATGTCTTCTTCTTCTCTTTGGTGTGGCAGGCTAAATTTTCCTTAAACCTACTTTTTGCTGACCTTATACATTTCCTAAAATAGATTCCAAGATGTTACATATCTCATTCTATCTCTTCATGTATTCGACATACACTTTTTCCTATGATATTCTTTTATCCTTGCTTTTTCCAAGGTATTATTCCACCATGGGAGTAAATATCCAGGTGGCTTATTTGGCCCAACAGGTTAATACATGTTCTTCTATTCAATGGTCATTATCATCATACAATTTTCCCAGCTAGATTCCATATCCACAGAACATATTTGTTCTTTTCAGTCCCAAAATTTTATTTTTTTAAGAACTGAACAAAAGGAAAAACCAAGAAAAGAAAAAAAAATGAAATGGCACAGAATGATATGGGTGAAGTGCAGGATTAAACATATTATTGGAAAATGATCTTGTGTCTGAAGAAAAAATATGTTAGGCTCGGAAGATGAAATATATGAAACAGAAAAAAAAACAAGAATAGGATTACACTGAAAAAGGAGAGTCTGATAAAAAAAAGATGCTTTTGAGACTAAGTAGGTCTGAATGATGACTAGAAAAGAAGAGGTAGGTGCAGCAGAAAAAAAATAAAATACAGTTGGAAACAAGGTTAGAAACAGAAATAGGAAATGAGAGAGTTAAAAACAAAAAAATGGTGAAAAAGGCATTTTCCATGGTATCAGCAGATGTGAATAGTTTAAAAGGAGGTTTGTTATATTTTAATGGTGAAAGAAATTAAAAAGTCTATGTTTGATGGATATAATGCTTTTGATTGAAAAATTAAGATGACAGTTCAAAGTATTGTGGTAAAACCAGGCAACATAGAATATGGGAAGGAAGAATGATCTAGAATAGCTATTTTAAGACACAATAATGAGTTGACTGAATTGTTTGAGGGTTTTATAGTGCATGCATTACAGATGCTTTTTCAGGTGATGTATCAATATGGCAGAGTATGGGCAGAAATGGAATGTTCTCTGAATAGGGAATGGGGCAAAACATACACAAGTGAATGTAATAGGTTAGGAATAACAAAAAGAGATGACAAATGTCAGGCTTCATAGGGATATGAAAGTTTTTTTTTATTGTTGTTGGATACAGTGCTGGAAAGAATATTGCACACTATCAAGTTTCCTTCTGAGAGTGTATAGAAAGATAGAAAGGGGAAAATATCAGGTAGGAAAGGAAACATAAGAAAAATGGAATGAAATTGAACAAGATATAGGAGGTATTGACATCAACTATTTTAGGAAGGGAAAGGAGATTTCCAAAGTAGCATAAAATCGAGGAATCTAAATAAATGAAAAAATCTAAATAAATAAAATAAACAACATGCACATGAGGAATTGGTTATAAAAACAGGGATATGCAGTTATGAGGAAGAATGAGGATGTGTCACCTTTCCTACTATTAAATCAACACAAACAAACCACTCAGATGATGAAAAGCAAAACAGGACAATATAAACATCCTCAGATAAGCACCACAGGAAAACATAATCTTATTAAAGGAAGTTTAATTTTTGAGAAGGCTTGTGGCCTGCACTCTTGTGGGAGGACAGGGTAGATTCTGCCCTTCTGAGCTGGGAATTTCTGGTTAAAGGCTTATTGTGCCTTATTATGCCTACTTATTTGAACTGTTTCTTCCTGAAATTTGTGCGCCTTGTTTGCTGTAGCATAGACTAGATTCAGACTTGCTGAATCTAGCTTTGTTTGTATAACTTGAGCACTAATCCAGGCCATCTTTTTTGGAGAAGGTTCCTCTGCACTCTAGTGGCAGGAGTGTGCAGCTGGAGCTTGTCTGATTGAAGACTGCTGGAACAGGCCTCAGTTTTGAGCTTTTTATTGGTTAATTGGTTAATTTGTTTAAATCAGTTCGCTTGTTTGCTACTGTTATATTTAAAAAAAAAAGTTTTAGCTTGTTTTCCTGCCTTTCCTGTTACTAGAGTAGTCCAGATACAGATTTGCTGTATTCAGGACTGTATTGTAGTTTCTGAGTTCCCCAGACCTTTCTGTGTTAGAAGGAAGCCTCTCAGCTTATCAGTGGGAGTGGTAAGCACTAGGTAGTCATTCTACTTTGAGAAGAGTGGTTTCAAGCTCCCTTTCAACTTCTGTTTTAAAAGCCCATGTTTGCATGAGTTTGCATGCCGTGCAGCACCACTAAGCTAGGGTAAACTATTACTGGTGCAAGAAAGTCTGCTCTTTAATTTTTCCCTTAGATTTTGCTAGTCCTCTTCTGTCTTGCATTTAACAAGTTTATTTGCCTAGCCCTTCATCTGGTTTCTTGTAGCCATTATTGTAACACATATAAGCGCTAACAGCACTAAATGTCTTATAAGGAAACAGTTCCAGAACTTATTAATAATGACCATCCCTCCTGGCATGTGAAAAGGTCAGTTCCCTGTGCTTTCTCCTATTAACCTGGTGAACTTGGGCATTTTGAGGCAGTGTAGCAACTGCTTCATGTACATAGACAGCCCTCTCCTCTTACCTCCCAACACTCAGATTTGTAAGAGATGCACTTAAATATCCAAACTGGAAGACATGCACTCTCCAGCCAAGACCAGAATAGATGGTCAAGAGGAGAAGGTCAACACCTGCACCACACCACATGGAACACATAGCCCTTAAGAACACCAACCATCACAGCTCTCACACAAAAACACAAACTACACACCAACCTTCACAGAGCTTGTCAACAGAAATCTACCCAAACAGCAGAGACCTCCAAATCAGAAACTCACCCGACCACCACAACACAGCACAAATCACAAGACACATAGCTCACCTACAGAGTGTGCCCCTCAACCTAAGGCAAAACAGCTTGCCCAATACACTAATCATAGGTGACTCAATAGTGAGGCACACTGATGTCCCATTCACAAGCTTGAGTAAAGAGAAGGTAACATCAGCTGTCTGTCAAGTGCCAGGATCCAAGACATAACACATGCACTCAGGTCACTCCACAACAAGTACAAGTATGATTCTGTCATTGTCCATGTGGGTGTGAATGACCTGAAATGTATCTCCCTGGACTACATGAAAAGAGACATGGAGGAGCTCTCAGATTATCTGGCCCAGGCAGGTATGACCCTAGCCTTGAGCAGCATCTTACCATCACCCAGAATGATACTGCAGTACAAGCAGAAAATGATTGACTTCAACAATTGGCTACATTTCTGGTGTCATTCTAAGGGGATCCAGTATCTGTCTGCTTGGAATGACATGACTGACAGACCTTGATGCTTTGCCAGAGCTGTCCTGCATCTGTCACCTCTAGGTTTCCAGATACTGGCTAAGGCTCTTGCCACCCCTACAGTGCCTTTTTAGGCGGTGTTCCAACGACCAAATTACAACCATAACAGCTATAAATAAATGCAATCTGAGGGTCATGCTGCTCAATGCTAGAAGTCTAAATCTCAAGATGCACTCACTCGAAGCACTCCCCAAAATGGAGAACATTGACATTTGTGCTGTAACAGAGACCTGGTAAAGTAGCAGAAACCACCCCTATGCTACCAACCAGGCTATAACTCATTCCACACTTTTCGACCCCAGAAAATGGACCGAAGCACGAAAGGTGGTGGCATCTCCATATTCATAAAGGATATGCACACCTCCAGACTAGTAGCCCAGAATAACGCATCGGAGATGCTTCAGGTACAACTAACAGTGGTTAACATGGTGATTCAGGTTGTAGCCTGCTATAGGTCCCCAACCATGTCCCAAGACTCTCATTCCACATTCCTAAGCACCCTGAAGACTATTAGGGTCCAACCCAACATTTTCATACTGGGTGACTTCAACTACCCCTCCATCAACTGGGAAAACTACTCATGCACCAATACACTTGCCCATTGCTTCTTGGAATTCATTAATTCCAATGTGCTGGACAAGCTCATTCTTACCCCCACTAGAGGAAGCAACATCCTTGACATGGTTGTTGCTAACATGGGCAACCATTGCTCAACACCAATAGTCAATTCCTCCTTGGTTAGATCCGACAACAAACTAATTACCATGGAAATCCACATCTCACCCACACCCCCACCAAAGGTAACCACCATGAAAAACTTCTCCAAAGCTCACTTTGGGCTCCTAAAAACAGAGGTGGCTAACTTCACGGCACCCATGCAAATGGAAAATAGGTGCATGGCCACCGAATCATACACTGATGCACTGTATGAACACGTACATGAATGCATGGAACTAGCCATAGCCAACAGAACCAAGATGCTCTCCTCCAAAAAAAGGAAGCCAATCTGGTGGTGTCCTGCCATTAACAAACTCTACAACAGAAGGAAGAAACTGTTGCGGAAAAAAGTGAGGTCCCAAAACTGGAAAAACTCCCTTATCAGCCTCAACAAAAAGATGAGATCCCTCATCAAAACCTGTAAAGCTAGCTATGAAAGCAGAATTGTGGCAGACACTAAAAACAACCACAAAGTCTTCTACAGTTATGTCAAGAATCTCCATGGCAATTCCCAGATTTGCTTTGAGTTACTGGACAATGGTACCTCCTATACTGAGCCAATAGATATTGCCAACATACTGGCCGACAGATTCAGTGCCAACTTTACCCCTCTCTTTCCCCTAAAGGACCAATCACAATACCAGAAGAATGCCAGGCACCCAGCATTACTGCAGCACAGGTTAAAGCTGCATTGTCCAAGGCCAAGAATAAAACTTCCATGGGACCTGAAAATATCCCTGGCTGTGTTCTACATGAACTACAAATTGAACTGGCACCACACCTGAATTCACTGTTCAATCACATCCTCATGTCAGGCTTTGCCCCTACAGAATGGAACACTACTATATAAAGGGGGAGTGACTACAGACCCTGGAAATTATTGCCCCATTAGCCTGATGAGTCTGATATGTAAGGTTATAAAGTGCATCATCATGGACCTAATTAACAAGGATATATGGAATCTCCAAACTCTGGATCCTATGCAATTTGGTTTTGTGAAGGGTAGATCATGCCTGCTCAACCTGGTTGACTTCTTTGAGTCAGTCACCAGAGATGTGGATGAGGGCAAGGCAGTTCATACAATCTACCTTGATCTGGCCAAGGCCTTTGATACCATTCCCCACTCAGGAATTATTGATAGACTCACCAAACTAGGCATCAACCCCTATATCACTAGGTGGGTTGCAAATTGTCTCAAAGGTAGAACCCACAGTGTGAAATTAGCATATTCCAAGTCAGACTGCCAACCAGTCACAAGTGGAGACCCACAGGGATCTGTCCTGGGTCATCTCCTACTTGACATCTACTTCTCAGAAGTCCAGGCCAACACGGAGGGACTCTGGCTGACCAAGTTTGCCGATGACTGCAAGCTGGGAGCCATTATTAACTCCACAGGTTATGCAGACAGCCTACAGAAAGGCCTCACTGAGACCAATGACTGGTTTCAAAACCATGGCCTTAAGCTTAATGCCAAAAAATGTGTTGTTATTCCCTTTGGGAAAAACTCAGTTCCCACTAATTACCACATTGATGGTAGCCCACTGAACACTGAAGGCGTTATAAGAAATCTGGGGACACAGGCTGACAGCAACCTCTCCTTCCACCACCACATTGCCACTGTGGTCAGAAAGCCCTTTTATGTGGCACATCTCATTACCAAGGGTTTTGCATCCAGAAAGAAAGAGGTCATCATCTCTCTCTATTCTTCCCTCATTAGACCAATCGAGTATAATACCCCATTTGGCATGTACCTCACTAAACACCTGCAACAGCTGGAAAGGCCAAAAAGTACATCATGAACAGGATCCTAGGCCTTAAACACATGCCCTACATGGACAGACTCAAAAACATTCCAACTTTTCTATGTCTCGTATCGTCTATTAAGAGGCGATCATTGCTTGACTTACAAAGCCATGTCTGACCGAGCCCTGTTAGAAATGTTACACCTAAAGAAATCCCAATCCCTCTGCACCACATGCTCCAGGGACCTCAACCTCATTACCACAATCAACAGAACATGTTGGAGGGACAGGTTCATAACCCAGAGACTGCCCTTGCTCTGGAATAGACTTCCCATACATGTCAAGCAGAGCACCTCACTGGCCCTTTTCAAAAGAAATCCTGATGAGTGGATGGGAAATAGAAAGTTCATCCCAGGGATCACTCCAGTGGCTCTACTTGATAGGGGCACCAGGAACTAATGGTGGCATGATGCCAGGACACTTCTATGGGCTAGGCTTGTAAAGGCTCCAGGGCCATTGGCCTAGTACACACTTATGAACCTATGAACTTATTAGTGTTTTTTATCTACTAGGGACTTCATCAGAAAACTGAATGACTGACTAGATAACAAATTTATGATACAAACTGACCAGTCAACATCAAACAATAATTAAATTAATTAAGACAAACAGTAGACCTAAAAAGTAAAAAAACACTGAATTCACAGCACATAAGTATAACTCAATACAAAATAACATGATATTAAAAAAAATGATAAAAAAAAAAAAATTTTACATAAATGGTGAAAAGAAGTATTATAAGAGAATCAGAAATGAAGGAAAAGTATTTTTGTGAGTGATAAAGCCGGTATCATGGAAGCAGTATAGCAGTATGTTAATGAGATGTATGAAAACATAATGAAGCAGTGGTAGAATGGACAACTGAGGGGGGAAGAATAACGACAGATACGAAAATGATTTTAGATAAATTAAAGGCAGCAACAGGAGAGGTGGTGGGAGAATGATATACCTGGTATGGACTGAATTGGTTATTGGTCCTACAAAGATACAGATAGAGAAAAGAAGTTAGGATTTGGAGGTTATTAATGAGTAGTTAAGAGAAGGATTAAAAGATAAGAAGACTGAGTTAATTAATTTTTTGTTGAAAAAGTAGAATAGCTTTAGTTAATGAATGACAGACCAGTTATTTTGTGCAGCACTAGTTGCAACTTAATTACATAGCTACTGTAGAGATTCGGTTTAGTGCTTAGTAAGATTTTACAGGAAGGCATATAAGGAGTTCAGGAAGAATGTGAAGGAGGTATTAGTTATGATAGAGGAAGTAGTGGGTTGTGTTAATAAGAAAGAGAAAGAATAAAAGTTGATAGAGTGAAATATTATTACGACATTTGACAATTTGTGTCAGGGACAGTTATGGAACCTTTGAAGTGGATTGTAGTTAGTAATAGTGTGAATAATGCATTGCAGTGTGTATGAAAATACATGGCTGAGAATGGCTGGGTAGATCAGGAGGAGAGGTTGAGGAAAGGGTTAAGACAACAGCATTCTAGTAAGCGGAGTTTATTATTTATTTATTTATTTATTTATTTATTTATTTAACTATTTACTTATTTTCATTTGTTATCTAAGTAGGAAGACTGATCCAAGGACCATTTTCAGCAATGACCCAGGCCTAAAGGCAAGACACAATACAACAGCAAAGAATAAATACAATGTTTACAAGATTTACACAGTGTATACACGCATAAACAAAATAATAACAGAACAGCATTTTTCTGTTTTCCAAGCCCATATACTAAGATCTGGATCTATGCAATTATTAAAATAGCTTAATGTTTGCCATTTGTAGAATGTCAGGCATACTTTTTTATTATTGTAATTATGAGTGGTTTTATTAGGAAAGCAGAAGGTGAGATGAGAGACCATAGGATTGTTTATCATGGAAAAGGAGAATTACTATTATTTTTCAGTTATGCAGATGGTTTAATTATACTGGTTAATAATGGTTTGTGGTTGAAATAAATAACATAGGCAATAGAAAAATATTTAAATGCTTTTGTTGTTGTTGAGTAAGATGAAGTATAAAGGTTGTGGGGATGTAAACATGTTAGGCGGTGTGCTGTTTAACAGCAGTTGTATGGACTGGTTATGGTGAGATAGAGGCTACCAAAATGCAATAACATTAATTTTGCATGAATTAAAGCAGGCAGGACAATTTTTGAAATCCTTTAGGTTAATGCATAGGAATTTCTTTTGATACATTCTGTGATATTTGGGAAGACAGCTTATGTTGGGGAGTGTTTCTATTGCCTATGACAAAATGAAATATTTTTTCAGAGATTATGGTAAAACTGTGTGGGTTTCAAGGTTGGATCCTATAAAAGAGGCATTTTAAATGAGGATAGTAATGAATAAGGCTGGGCTTAATTAATCCAAGGATATATTTGGCTTTATTAAATATGTTATTGATCTTATGATTGAGAACATATGGGGAAAAGAAATATTAGGAAAATATATATTAAAGAAATATGAGGTATTCCTGGAAGGTTTATAGTTAAGAAAAAAATAAAAGGTATGCAGTGTGAGGGGCAAAAGGGTGCAGTTGAGAAGAAATTTGATTTATGGAAGTTAAATATGGGGCAAAATTGTGAAAGAAAGGAAAGAATGGCACAATAAAATTATGGACAGTAATTACTGTATAGAACAAATCTGGAGTAGCTCATGAATAGGACATGTTTTTCTTTTTTTTTTTTAAGAAAGATAGTGTTAGAGAAGTTAGCAGTGAAGACATCAATGCTATATAAGAAGTGTCATGTGTCTAGGATAAGGAGACTGCTTTAAAACTAAATTGGAATTATTGGAATAAGGCACAGAGGTTCTGGTAGGAGACATAATAGATTAAACAGATTTTAAAATGGGGAGCATGGAAAATTAAAACAGACCTTCATAGGATCACAGGAGGCCCTTGGGCCCTTACAAGCCTAGTCAAGAGTTTATCCCCCAAAAGAAACCTCAGTCAGCACCTGTACCCCTATCAGTGAGAGACACAGGTGGAACCACTGGGACAAATTTGTGGTTTCCCATCCACTCATCAAGGTTGCGCTTGAAGAGGGTCAGCGAGGTGCTCTGTTTGACGTGTATGGGTAGTCTTTTCCAGAGACAGGGCAGCCTCTGGGAGACAAAACTGTCTCTCCAGCAGGTTTTGTTAATGTCACATATTAGTTTCAGGCCTTTTGAGCAGATAATGTTTGAGGAGTTAGACTTACAGATATGGAGCATTTCTAGTAGGGCAGTGTCTGAGATTGCCTTGTAGGGGAGACACAGATCACCCCTGAGCAATCTGTATGATACTGAGTAGAATGATAGTGATTTGAGCCTGTCTACATAGGACAGGTGCAGCAAAAAAAGTTGCATACTTGGCTAAATGTAAACTATGTGAATGTTTCTATGTTGGAAAAACTAATCGTATGTTGAAGGAGAGGGTACTGGAACATCTTAATGATATACATAATAAGAAACTGACTAATGCACTGGCAAAGCATGTCTTAGAAGCAGGAGACAACCATAGTTTAAAATTCTTAGTGCTACAAAAAATCTTAAAAAATTTAAGAGAAGGTGATGTGAGTAATGAAACAGAATGTGTGGAACTCAGGTGGATAATTGATTTTAAAGCATATGCCCCTCCAGGTCAGAACAGTGCCGTCTCTTTAAAACCTGTTCTTAGGAAAAGGAATTTGCCTCATTAACTAAATTGGTATTATTGGCTGTAGTAATGTATAAATGCATCTTGATTAATTGTCTTTGTATTAATGTCTGAGGAAGCAGGCAACTGCGAAAGCGCTTACCTATACTGTTTGTTTGTGGACTAAATTTAAAGTGTTTTACCCTACTCTCAGCAATTGACAACTTTTTTGCTGCAGCATATACTTTTCTTGGTTTGTCTGATACCAGTGGCACCCTATATATTTTTTACATAGGACAGGTGTTGGAGGCCATGGATTATCTTTGTGAGGTATTTCAGTGGCCTTTCTAGTTGGTGCAGATGTTTGGAGAGGTACATCCTAAACGGAACGTTATACTCAATTATTGGTCTAATGAAAGAGGAGTATAGAGAGGTAATAACCTCCTTTTTTCTACATGCAATCCAGAATACTTATGAGATGAACCAAGTAAAAAGCTTTTCTGACCACTGTTGCTACATGATGGTTGAATGTGAGGTTGTTATCAACCTGAGTGCCCGGGTCTCTCACCACGGGCTGTGTGCTTAGGGGGTTGCTGCTGATGTGGTAATCAGTAGGCGTTCTGTTTTTGACAAATGGTATGAGGATAATTTTTTTTGCATTCTGCTTGAGGCCATGACTTTAGTACCAGTCATTAGTTGCTGTGAGACCCTCTTGTAGTATGTTAACATCATTTGGGGAGTCAATGACAGCTCCCAACTTACAGTCATTGGCAAACTTGGTCAGCCACAGGCCTTTTGTCTTCACCTGTACCTCTGAGAAATAGATACCATAGGTTCATAGGTTCATAGGTTTATACTAGGCTATCTGCCCTAAGGCATTTATAAGCCTAGTATATGAAAAATAGGTTCATAGGTTTATACTAGGCTATCTGCAGTAGGGGTCACAAGACAGATCCCTAGGGAACTCCACTAGTGACAGTTCTGCTATCAGAGGTGTAGATGCCTATTTTGACTTTGAGGGTCCTGTTGATCTGCCAGTTGGCCACCCACCTGATGAGATAGGGATTTACACCAAGTTGTGTTAGCTTTTTGATGATTCCTGACTGGGGGATTGTGTCAAAGGCCTTGACCAAGTCATGGTAAGCTGTATATACTGACTTTCCCTCATCCAGGGCCTTGGTGGCAGTCTCAAAGAAGTCAGACAGTTCAACAGGCAAGATCTGCCTTTGATGAATCCAAACTGGATGGAGTCAAGTGCTTAGAGGTTGCCTATGTCCCTGTTTATGAGATCCATAATAATACACTCCATGCCTTTACAGATCTTACTTGTCAAGCTAATGGGGTAATAGTTTCCAAGGTCAGTAGTGGCACCATCTTTGTGCAAGGGGATGACAATGGTGGTTCTCCACTCTGCTGGGATGAAGCCAATACTTAGTCTGTGGTTGAAGAGGGTGCTCAATGGCAAAGCCAGTTCTTGCTGGAGATGGTGCAGAATACATCCTGGGATGCTATCAGGTCCCATGGAAGCTGCGTTTTTTTGCCTTGGATAGGGTCTGTAACACTTGATCTATGAAGGTGTGAGGTGTGGGACAAGTATCAGAGATGTCAAAAGGGCCTTTGCAGGGGACAGGGGGGTTAAAGTTTGAGCTGAACCTATCTGCTATCAGGTTGGCTAAGTCAACAGGATCAGTGTATGTGATACAGTTAAGTACTAATTTGGAACAAACCTGGGCTTTTCCACGGAGGTTCCTGATGTAACTGAAGAAGACATTATGGTTTCCCTTTGTTATGGAGGCTAGTTTAGATTCATAATTGGCCTTAGAGGTTTTTACTAGTGATCTAATTTGCTTTTTGATGCTAAGGAGGGAGTTTTTCCAGTTTGGAATTTGTTACCTTTTACCCTTGGACAACAGTTTCTTCCTTTTGTTGTAAAGCCTGTTGATAGACGCTGTTCACCAAACAGGTTTGTGTTTCCTTGAGGAGCAGGTTTTAGTTATATTGGGTATGGCTGAGTCCATGCAATTGTTCAGGTGCCTGTAAACTGCATTGGCGCACTGTTCAGCATAGTTGTCTGCATCCTCTGGGGGGTGGGGGTGGGCTGAAGCTACAGATACCCTCCCTTAGGAGGCTGTAGTCAGCTTTTGAGAAGTTTTTTAGCTTGATTTTGGCTGGGGGGGAGTTGGGTGGGATAGAAACTTTGAATGAGACAGTCTGATGATCTGATCTAACCATGGAAGGACATACTATGGGAGTGGTGCAGCGGTTATCCATGTTGGTGAGAACCAGGACCAGAATATTATCTCCCCTTGTGGGGGATGAAGCTAGCTGGTCTAGTGCATTAGAATTGATGAAATTGAGGAATCGTTGAGACAGTGCATTAGTGCAAGAATAGTTCACCTGGTCTATGGTGGGGTAGTTGAATTCACCAAGGATCAGGGTGTTAGGGGGTATCTTGATGGAATCTAGTAGATCCAGGTAAGAGGAGTGGGTGTCCTGGGTCATGGACGGGGGTCTATAGTTAGCTATAACCTGGAAGGGTGTCTTGCCAACTGTCAGTTGTACCTAGAGTAGTTCCAGTGCATCATGCTGACAAACCAGTCTGGAGGTATGCCTGTCCTTGATGAAGATAGAGACTCCACCACCCTTAGTGTTCCAAACCTCATTTTGGGGTCGGAATGTGTGGAATGAGGTATAGCTTGGTAAGGCAAGGATGCTCTCTGCACCCCTGAACCAAGTTTCTGTGACTGGACATATATCAGCATCTTCCAGTGCAAGGAGGGCTTCCAGTGAGTCCATTTTCAGGTTTAGGCTCCTAGCATTAAGCAGCATTACTGTCAATTTGCTTCTTGACAGATCTTTTATGCTGGAAGGCTTGTCTTTGGGACATTGCCTAAAAAAGGCACAATGAGGGAGTTGAGAGCCATAGCCAGGATCAGGAAACCCAGTGGTGACAGGTGAAGGCCATCTCTGGCAAAGCATCGAGGCTTGTCAACCATGTCATCCCAGGCAGACATATACTGGATCCCCTTGGAATGATACCAGAAACTAAGCCAATTGCTGAAATCAATTATTTTTTGTTGGTAGGATGCTGCTTAGGGCTAGGGTCATATCTGCCTGTAACACATGCTCTGAGAGTACAAGCATGTCTCTCTTCATATAGTCCAGGGAGGTACGACTTAAGTCATTCACACCAACATGTACAGTGCCAGAGTCATACTTGTAATTGTTGTGCAGAGATTTAAGTCCGTGCTTGATATGGCGGATCCTGACACCAGACAGACAATTGACTGTGCCCTTCTCCTTGTCGAGCCTGGTGAGGGGGACATTGGTGTGTCTTACAACTGACTCACAGTTTGTTTGGTTTATTGTTATGTCTTGTGGGCTGTGATGGTTTATTGTTTTGCCTTATGGGCTGTGTTTGTGAGATACTGCTGTGTTGTCTGCTGTGTGTGATGTGTTTGGTGTTGTGTGTGGAAAGTTTATGAGTGTGTTTCAGAGGTCTCTGCTGTTTAGGTAAGTTTTATTGAGGACCTTTTGCATCTTGTGAGTCAGATCATTTTTCTTGTGCATGGTTAAGGGGTGGGAAAGGAAAGAAAAAATAATGATTATTTAATGCTTCACAATACTTTGCTTTTATGAATTTCCTTTCATTTGCATATTATGTTTGTGTAAGCTTTGGATATATGCTGTAAATATGTGATGTTATGCCTAGATATGTTTTTTAATTAGCCCCCCCCACTCTTTTAGTTAGGTGCCATGGGATATTTTATTTCTAGCTGAGCTACCCCCAAGTCAGACACATGGGACCTTGCATTAACACCTTAGCTGAAACCCAGTACACCAATGCAGTGCCCTCTTATGCTGCACTGCAGTGTCAGTACTGAAAAAATGGTTATTTACCAAGTGTGGAAATAGCACTCATTGTCTTTTGATCATCCATTTTCCACCAATAGAAGAAATGAGATACCTGCTTAGCCAGTAACCATGTTCTAGCAATACATTAAAGTTCCTCTTCTCAGCATTTCATTGGAAGGTGATACATTTCTTAGCAATAGCATAGGTGTTAATTTTTCAGTTTTCTTATTTATTCTTTTAAGATTTCTCCCTTTTTACTGAATGCGTAAGTAAATGGGAATGAATCACATTGCAATTATGAAATTTATTAAATCCATGACATTCTTTTATACTGTTATTTGAACATGCAGGCATAGAAAACACAAAACTGTTATTAAAATCTATGCAGAAGGTATAACTGCTACAAAGGTTTTCTGAAAGTTAATGTGGAAATTACTACAATAGATGAGTGTGCAGGTTATAGTTCTTCTCACAGTAAGTAGACAACCCAGCACCGTGCAGCAGGAGTGATATGAAATGAATGTCAAATGAATGGTATGAGACCCGTGTGACATGCAAACGCTAAGTGGTACAGTATTTGTTGCAATCAGAATTTAATGCTAAGGATCTCAGAGCTGGGTGCCTTATTCACCCTGACTAACAGGGGCAGTGTCACTGAGGACAGAGTCTGCAGCAGGGATTCTGTCTCATACATCTCAACACCTAAAAGTGAATAAACAACCCAATTGTTTCCAAAGTACAGGGATACAAGGAATGTGCTATCTGCACAGCATAACATACATCACTGCTCACTGACACATTAACATGCACCAGTTAATGGACACTGGTTCAACTAAATTGCAGCACACATTTTTACTGTTAGGAAGGGAGGATGACTCCTGAGATTATCTGACAATTAAATGCAAAAAAGCTAACTATTTTAACTGTCGTGCATTTTGAGATGCTTTGGCATTAGCTATCTAACAACTGGGGATGAAAGTCAGCAGTCTGCACCATTTCTGCACCTCTTTTACAACAGGAACAGAGTTTCTGTGCGTCTTTCTAATGGGAATTTGCACAAGCTTCGTCAACAATTTAATTATAATGTCTGAAGACGTAGCCTTAAATCATATGCTTCCATCACAAAATGCATCTTTTGTTTCATAGAAATATTTTAATATTTTTAGGTAAAAGAAATGGAGAAGAACAGGTGAAAATCGAATTAATCTTGTGGCTGTACTGAGCACATCTCCGTTTAAAACATTCACAGTGACTAGTGTTAAAAGAGAAACTTTTCATGAGTGCTGCGTAAGGTATATGCACAAACAACATCAGCTTGCCCTCTACTTTGACAAAGCATAAGCATTTCATCCAAAAGACCAATACAAACTTGAATGCATTGCATATTAAGAATGTTAGATGCCTGGGGGTTATGATGGGACCTGTAACCACTGGTCCTGGAACTACTGCAGACCGGTTGCATCATTTATGTGTGTGCACCAACACCTTGTAGAAATGTCAGCACTATGTCACAACCAATGTCTGCATGGAGAGATATCTTGTAGCTGTGCTAAATACACTAGTTGCATCAGATATCTGCACTTAAGAATATATGGTTGCCATTTCAAATGACAAAAGCTTCATAGATTTTGCAGACTTGAGAATTTGTCGAGAGTATGTATCTGCTTGTCCTTGAGATCTGCTGACACTCTAAAAAAATGTTATAAGGGGATCTGCTGAACTGTATCAGGAAAGTATATTTCTTTCATATTATTGACATACTCAGAAAGGCTTGAGAGCTTTGATGTTAGTCAACAAGCATTTACTTTCTCAGAATTAACTTCACATGATTTACTTGACCAGCATTATTTTTATGTTACAGTTTCCCAGGGTCTGCTTTCCTAAAACAGAATAGTAAATGGTGTCTAACGATACACTCATACTCCCTGCTATCTGAGAGGTGAATGGAAGGAAAACATCTGAATAATAACTTATGAAAGGACTAACAAGAAAAAAAAATAAAGTTGTGCATTTAATGACAAAATTCTATTAATTAGGCCAAACTCTGAAGACTAGTAGTGTAACAGAGCCTGAGATGCAGACATAGGACAAATAAAAACAACCAAGTCTCATTTTATCCCATGGCAGGGTCCTGTTACATATTGTCAGTCTGAGACCATATTAACCTAATGGTGGGAAAGAGAAACTGGCATTGTGGGGACTGATAATATTACCTTTTAATGGTCAGACATGGAAAAGTGACTAAACATGCTTGTGTACAGAGTGTAAAGCTGAACAGTCAAGTCTTTGGAAAAGGCATTTGGCTTTGATGTTTTCTCATTTGTCTCTCTGGTCACTTGCAGTTCAGATCTCCATAATGCTACTGGTAGACAGATTTGTGCAGATGTACAAGCAGGGCTCATTTGCAATGAAACGGGAAAATGAGACACTTCAAAGAAAGTTGAGTATGTGTGATAACATGTAGGAATGCTTTACATATTACAAAGGGAAAAATGCTAGAGAAGTCAGTGTGGAACATAAATCTACAAATTTGACCAGATCTAAGAGGGTGCATTGTCTGGCATGATGGTATAAACAAACTGTTACAAGAAACAACTGCATATTTCATGAGAGAGCAAACTTAAAATGAAAGCGGAGACAGGCTGTGGCATTTTGTGACTAGGGAAAAAATGGATAAATTGACATGATAATACAATGCCTTAATGAAATTTTTGGCTAGAACTGGTCGGGCCAGATGTATTGTGGAGGTATCTTATTAACTAAATCAAAAATTTTGGTGATCAGATAAAGTCAGCACCAGCAATATGCATAACCTTACTGTTGAGATGTCTTCCTGCAGGCTGTCTTCAGTGATACCTCATGTGACTAGTGAAAGCCATATAACTAATGTTCTAATGTAGCAGTCTGATACCAAAGCTACCATTGGGCCTCTAACTGCACTTTCAAATGGTAGTTATGGAGAGTAGCTAGCTGGAAGGTAATATATAGTGCAAGTTTATAATGCATCAGATGGAGTGGAATCATGAACACTTCATCAATTAATTTAAAAGCAGGACCACAACAAGTCCCGCTTTTATATTTAATAGGCAAATTAATGAATGAGAACTGGGTTCACGAACATCAGCCATGTTTACTTTAGCAGCAAAGCAAACATTTATGTTTAGCTAAGTGTTGATATTGCAAACACCTATTGTTGTTTCAAACTCTCTGCCTGTTCAGCTGGATGTATGAAAAGTGATGGATGCATTTCCTTTGAAAGATTAGGTACCCATTTTTCCTTAACAAGGAAGAAGGATATTTTTGTTGATAAGTTAATGATTTTTTTAAAAAGGACTATACAGATACATATAATGTCATAATCTATACACACACATGCTGAGCTCTTTCACTGCATTAAGACAAGCTTGAGAGGCATTCTGTGTCTGTGGATATAAGCTTTTACAAATGTATAAATAGTCATACACAAAGTAAACATGAATTCTGCCATTCTACTGTAGAAAGGTACATTCAGATATGTCAATACTATTGATTAACAACAAGAAAATACATTTTCTGCAGATAAAAATAACATTGTATGCATCACTGGTATAACAGCAGCTATTGCCAGGCACATCAAAAACAGAGTTAGCAAATGAGAACTGAGAAAGAGAATGCCAGGCATATAGATGCGTTAAGCAGTTTATTCAATGGCTGGTGGTAAATAGTACAGTTTTGCCTATAAAACAATAAACAGAATTGAAAAAAACATTGAGTCAATGTGGTGAGACTGGAGTTGTACAGTATGGTATTAAAGTGGGGCAGTGTTCTACATTACAGAATAAGAGAGAGAATATTGAAGTCTTAGAGAACAGAATAAGTGTAGGAAAAGTTAGAGTTGTATAGAATGGAATTAATGTGAGAAGGATGGAATTAGTGTGAGAAAGATGGAGTTAGTGTGGGAAGGATGGAATTAGTGTGACAAGGAGTTAGTGTGGAAAGGATAGAATTAGTGTGAGAAGGATGAAATCAGTGTGCGAAGGATGGAATTAATGTGCAAAGGATGGCATTAGTGTGAGAAAGATGGAGTTAGTGCGAGAAGATGGAGTTAGTGTGGGAAGGATAGAATTAGAGTGGAAAGGATGGTGTTCATGTGAGAAAGATGGAATTAGTATGGGAAGGATGGAATTAGTATGGGAAGGATGGAATTAGTGGGGCAAGTATGAAGTCATGCAATGTGGAATTAGTGTGAGAGGATACAATTGTACAACATGGAGTCAGTGTGGAGACTATGGAGTTGTACAGAGAGGGCTCAGAGTGGTGAGGCTAGCTTTGAGAATTGTATTGATGGTAGTGCAGTATTATCTCAGAAAACCTCTTTACAGAATCCTGTGTTACAGTTAACAGGATGTCTTCTTTTATGAGCACTGAGTAAATTACAGTGGTCGCCTAAAAACATCAAAAATCAAGGCAATCACCTTGGAGGAAGAAATACTTCAAGTAGGAGGCAGAGCTCCTCAAGATGACCAGAGCAAATTATGACACTACCAATGTTATGTTTCATTCTAGTTTCCTTGTTGCTCAACAGGACCATTCCGTGACATTCATGACACTCCTAGGTTGTCAATGTCCATAGGCAACTAAATATGTTACAGCAGTTAAGGAAGCACGCCTCTTTGAAAATAGCATGCAAAATAATGCAGTCTGTATTATTGTAAATGTTCTTAATAATAAGTGCTATTTTGACTAACATGTAATTTAGGCCTTGGTGATAAAGTGATTTGAATCCACAATGCAGTTGCTAGGAATGCCAAAAAAGCTCCATTCACACAGCACCAGTGTGAGCCTCTAAATGCAATTGGCTGTGCTCTTCTAAATGATAAACTTGAATTCAACAGCACAGTATGTGCACTAGCTCTAATATGAAGCCAGCTAAATTTATTTTTCTATAATTTTTTATTTGTTTGTTTATTTATTTACATTTGTTAACAGGGACAATCTAACTGAAAGTCTCTTTTTAAGTGGACACCTGCATAGCAAGACTCAAATATAAACAAAAAACAAGCAATACAATTACAGTAAATGTATAATCATAAAAATAATTGATTGGGAGTAAAACAGTGAATACAATAAAATATGAATAATTTTGCAAAATACTTCATAAAAACTAAACAATAATTGTAGAAATAAACACAGCTTAATGCTAAATGAGAAATAATTAATAGTGCAATCCATCAGCAGGATACATTTAAGTGTATATAGTGAAAGCAATAGCAGTATATGATCCACATTTTCCAGTGTTTCCTCACGGAATTGTACCTGTGAATGTAAACAAGTTTGCCTTTGTTCATGTTTTTCAGTAGAGGATGAAAAACAGAATCCACCATTTTTTAACTTTTAGTAGGTCTACCAGATGAACAACTGGAGATCATACTTCACATGTTTAATTATTCCACAGAAGTTTGTATTCTTATAATGATGGTGAATTTGGGAATTGATACATTTATGTGCAAAAAACTATATTTCACCATAAAAATAACATATATTCATAGCTGGATAGCTTATCATTACCTAAAATATTGTTCTCAAGGTAAACTGATAAAAGCCTAACATCAAGGATGATAAACTCCTGCCCCCAAGGGTACAACATTCTCCAGACTGGCAGGAAACACAAGAGAGCTTGGGATGTAGCTGTGAAGATAGGTGAAGACTGCCAGCCTAGCCAGATAGAATTTTGTAGATAATTCTGTCATTTGTAAATATTAATATACACCACAGGTTTGTTCTCTTAAATGGGAAAAATGGTTTTAAATGTGGACATGCAAAAATGTAACAACAGTGCACTCTGCTGTAACAAAGCTGATAAGTCAATTCTTTGCTGTCAAAACTCAGAGCCGAGATATCTAGAGAAAAGCATTCTGCCTATTGTTTTGAGGCCAGAGTTAATTGCTAGAATTTCCATGTATAATTTCTTTTATTGCTCTGGTTTCTGACCAGTTGCAAAATCAAAAGGGCTATTAACCTCTGAGAGTCTGTTAGTCTGGGAACCAGAAAAAACTGATGTAATCTGAAATGAATCAGTGGCACTGTGTTATCAGTTTAAGGACAGAAAGAATGAGAGCATTAGAGCATTTGTCTTGAGAACATCCAACTCACCACTCTGCCTGTGTCTATATGTAAGTAGGGTTTTAGAACTGTGTTTTCTCTTAGATATAGCTAGGAAATAGGAAGATTAGACTAGTTTGTTTTTCAGTGATGTCAGAACTTTTCTACTGTATTATTTTAAGTATTTCTCTGTAATCTCTGAACTCTTGACTAGCACTGTGTAGTAGGAAGTATTGTCTAGTTTTTTTTATTTATTATTAAATATTTTTAACCTTTCAACTGTGGCTGTTTTGTGTAGAGATGATTTAAACTCTAAGAGTACACTGCATGCATATAGTGATACTGTACGGGACTCTAGATTTAATTCGAGATGAGTGGGAAGGTGAGTGTGAACCTCATAAGGAGTCTGTTGTGGCATATGTCCTAAACCTCAGGACAAAGCTCTGGGAATTCATGGGCTTGGCCCAGGAGAATCTGGCAGAAGCCCAACAACAGAAAAAAGGTGTGGTATGACAGGAATGCTCGAGCTAGAGAGTATGCTGTGGAACAGCAGGTAATGGTTCTCATTCCTGTCAGACACAACAAGCTGCAAGCAGTTTGGGAGGGGTCCTACAAGGTGGTAAAAAGGTAATTGATGGTGGAACTGCTAGGCAGGAGGTAGGGGCACAAATTGTACCATGTTCACATGATGAAACCTTACCATGATAGGGAGGCCCTTATGCTGAGCATTTGCAGTGGATTGCAGGAGGAGTTTTAGGGAAATCTGGTCACTGATCTCCTCAGTGGAAGGGATAGCAGTGTCCCGGCAGCTATCTCCTACCCAAGTTTGAGAAATCTGAGCAGTGTTACAGGAGTTTGGGGACATGTTCACTGGGAAACCAGGGTGCACCCACCTGGTGCAGCACCAGGTGGATACAGGATCCCAAAGGCCTATTAAGCAGGCCCCTTATAGGGTGCCTGAGAGATTCAGACACTTAAGGAGGAGATGCAGGAGATGTTGGAACTAGGGGTGATTCAAGAGTCCAACAGTCCCTGGGCCTCCCCAGTAGTTCTGTTGCCAAAGAAGGGTGGCAGCACCAGGTTCTGTGTTGGCTACAGGAAACTAAATAGTCATACAGAGTCAGAGGCTTACTCTATGCCTAGGACAGATGAGGCCCTAGAGCAGCTGGGTGGGGCTACGTATCTTACAACCATTGATCTTACCAAGGGTTACTGGCAGGTGCCCTTGACTCCCAGTGCTAAAGATAAATCAACCTTTGTGACTCCCCTTGACTTGTATGAGTTCACAAAGATGCCCTTTGGGATGGAAAGTGCCCCAACAACTTTCCAGAGGCTGGTAGATCATATCCTAGCAGGAGCAGCAGGGTTTTCCCTTGCTTACTTACTTAGATGATATTGCCATCTACAGCCATTCCTGGCAGGAGCACCTTCAACATGTAAGTGAGGTGCTGGGCAAACTACAGAGGGCAGGGGTGACCATTAAGCCCAGCAAATGTCAGGTGGGTATGGCAAAGGTCTCCTAACTGGGACATAGAGTGAGGAGTGGTAAGATCAGGCCATAACCTGCCAAAGTAGAAACCATTCTGGTATGGCCTGCACCTGTTACCAAAAAGCAGGTGAGGGCATTCTTAGGGACAGCAGGATACTACAGAATGTTTGTCCTCAGTTATAGTACCATAGCTGCTCCCCTCATAGACCTGACCAGGAAGAACAGGCCAGATAAGGTAGCATGGACCCCAGCATGTGAGCAGGCATTCCAGGGGCTTAGGGAATCTTTGGGAAGACCCCCTGTGTTAGCCAGTCTAGATTACAGCAAATACTTTGTTGTGCAGGTAGATGCTTTGAACCAATGGGTGGGGGCTGTACCTAGCCAGATTTCTTCAGAGGGAGAAGAGCACCCAATGGTTTATCTCAGTCATAGGCTCCAACCCAGGGAAGAATGCTATGCAGCTGTTGAAAAGGAATGTCTAGCCATAGTGTGGGCACTGCAGAAACTTCAGCCTTATCTGTATGGAAGAAAATTCACTGTAGTTACAGATCACCATCCTCTAACATGGTTAAACAGAGGCAGCCAGCAAAATGTCAAGTTGCTATGATGGAGCCTAGGGTTGCAAGCATATGATATGTCAGTGCAGCACCTCAGTGGGATTAGCAATGCCAACACAGATGGGCTCTGAAGACAGGGAATGGGATAAGGTATACTCAGATAGATCTAACCCTCTCAAGCAACGTTTCTCAAGGGTCACTTGAAAAACTAGCTTGAGTTCTCTGGGGGAGGGGGGTGAAGATGGGTGAAAGCTGTCAGCCTAGCCAGATAGAATTTTGTAGATAATTCTGTTATTTGTAAATACTAATATAAGCCACAGGCTTGTCCTCTTAAATGGGAAAAATGGTGTTAAATGTGGATCTGCAAAAATGTAACAACAGTGCACTCTGCTGTAACAAAGCTGATAGGTCAGTTCTTTGATGTCAAAACTCGGAGCTGAGATATCTAAATAAAGGCATTCTGCCTATTGTTTTGAGGCCAGAGTTAATGGCTAGAATTTGTATGTATAATTTCTTTTATTGCTCTGATTCCTGACCAGCTGCAAGATTAAAATGGCTATTAACATCTGAGAGTCTGTAGCCTGGGAAGCAGAAAGAAATGATGTAATCTGAAATTAATCAGTGGTACTGTGTTGTCAATTTAAGGACAGAAAGAATGAGAGCATTAGAGCATTTGTCTTGAGAACATTCAACTCACCTCTCTGCCTGTGTTTATATGTAAGTAGGAATTTAGAACTGTGTTTTCTCTTAGATATAGCTAGTAAATAGGACAATTAGAGTAGTTTGTTTTTCAGTGATGTCAGAACTTTTCTAAAGTATTATTTTAAGTATTTCTCTATGATCGCTGAACTCTTGAATAGCACTCTGTAGTAAGAAGTATTGTCTGGTGTTTTTTTATTTATTATTAAATATTTTTAAACATTTCAACTGTGGCTGTTTTGTGTAGAGATAATTTAAGCTCTAAGAGTGCATTGCATGTATATAGTGATACTGTACCAAGTCACTCAAAATAAGTCTTGACTGTCCGGCTGCACTTACCATTTGGATAATAATATTGCACAGTATAATTGGACACCCTTTCATAAGGGCCTAGGAGTAGCTGATAAATATTAGCTGGATGGTGGCAGTGATTTCTACAGTATAGTCTAGGTAAAAGGGGCACAGCTGGAGTACCTGTGCCAGCCTTCCCCAGGAGTGTCTGTGTGGTTGTATAAACTCTTATATCAAAGTGTGTGTATCAGCTACTTGGGCAGGGACACAAAGCACTGGTTGGACAGAGAGGGTGCTGGAGGTTTTAGCTTGCCCACTAGGCTGAGATCTGGACCCTATAGCTGTGCCAGTGTGGGGTCTTATTGGGGACCTGGAGAGAAAGGGAGAAACCAGCCCCAAACTGACTGTAATATCTGTGTGCTCTTAAGGGAAATTGTACTTTTTTGTGTGTCTATTTATTATCCTTTCCCTGTATGGACGCCCCTCACTGGTGTTAGTCATGAGGATTGAGGCTCCTTGATTGCTGGGCCAGTGCACAGGTGCCACAGTAGCTATTACGTACTCTAACAATTTGGACTTATTCTTGTCTGCAAAAGAAATCCCAACATTTGACAATGTTGAAACCTTTATGCCCTTCTTCAGACTAAATTCTTGTAAAAGCCTATGCATTAATTGTCTGTATATTCTTCCAAAGAACAACACTCCCACTGCAAAATACATTCTCTCTTGTGTTTCTATGTAAACTAAGATACCATAATTTTAAGAAATCTTAACACAAATTGGTCACAAAAGATACAAGCAATCAATCTTACCGTCTTAACTTATATGGCTTTATCCAACTTATTAAAACTCCCAACATGTATAACAGACCCTACCAAATAGAAACAATACTCATCTGGATTCCAACAACATATCCCAGAAACATATCTCAGGTAGGCATACTACATGGTAGCTTAAGTGACCTTCATCTCACTATGCCATAAAAACTTTAACAAAAACATGAAAATCCAGCTGCTGCAACCTGTTAAAGAAGCTATCTAATTTTAGCTAAGAAACTTTCATATCCACACAAAGACTTTGCAATTGGACTGAACTAAAAATACTTCCACTAGATGAAGCAACAAATAAATTCAAGGAAATATTTTTCCCTATCTTAAACCAACAAACCCTAATGAGAAGAAAGAGAGTTTAAATAATTCCTTCCTACTCAGAATTTGTAATAAAGCAAAGAAACAAAGCTCAGCAAGCATGGCATTTAAAGAAATGCCAAAGCAAACTATTAAAAGTGCTGTAAATTATATAACAAAAGTAAACTACTAACAATGTCAGACAAGAACTAACACACAAACTTTCAGTAATTTTAACAAATCCTAAGTATTTTAACAATTAGTATCCTCCTTCACTCAGACAAAAGTTTATAACCCATTCCTCTAACATCTGAGACAGACACAGATATTGTCTGCAAATATAATGCACATATACACGTCATCACCTTGCTTATTCAAAAACTCTTTCCACACGCGGTATCCTCTCCACTCCAGTCAGTTTTTACCACTCAGACTTTCTACCTCAAATTTCTTCCTACCTAAAGTATCAGAAAACTTATTTATAATCTACAGCCAACCACATTAGCAGCTGACAGCCTTACTGCAGAGTACATTAAAATAGCAATTGATGCACTGACTGTCCACTATCCAAACTAATAAACAGATCCATTGAATAAGCTTATGTTCCACTCATATGGAAAAAAAACTTTATCCTATGTTTACATAAGGGAGGCAAATCTACTGAATCATTAAACTATAGGCCAATTTCCATATTTCCCCACTATTGAAGGTCATTGAAAACTGTGTCCACTTGCAATTACTGGAATATCTTCAAAATAATAATCTGCTTTCTTCAATTCAGCATGGTGTCCATCCTGGTCCCAGTACAGAAATGCATTACTGGCATTCCTCAGCACCATACTACAACAGGAATGAAGGAAACTACCCTCTGCACTCTTTGTGGATCTGTCTGAAGCATTCACTGCTGTCTCCCATCTTAAACTCCTGCATAACCTGACACAAGAGGGCATTTTTACATCCACCATCTGGAAGTTTAACAGCTACCTTAACAAAAGAAGCTAATGTGTTAGATGAAAAGAAATAGCTTCTCTACTTTTCTACCAATTAAAATAACTGTCCCACAGAATCCATATTACAACACATGCTATTTAATATATTTATAAATAATTTGGTTCTAGTCTTCAAAAATGCAGCCATAATACAATGCACAGATGACTGAGTCCTCATTTGCTCTGCCTGCATGTTCCACATACACCTTGAGGTTGTACCAAGTCCATAATAAAAGGAGCTGACCAGAGTCAGATTAAAATATAAACACTTTTAATAAATACAAAAATAATGGAAGTTAAGGGCTTTCATCCTTACAACAACAAGGACTTCATCATCACTTCCATTAATTATTTATTTTATTTTATTATTTATTTAATATTTGTTTACCAGGATGGTCCAGCTGGACAGCTAGCCTAGTGTCTGTTTTCAGTGAAGTCCTGGGGAGAAAAACTCCAGAAAAATATTACATAATAATATGAGCAATGTATACAATGTCAATCAAGTTACAGTTATACAGAGGTTAACAAGCTAATAATACAGGGATAAATTCAAATACTAAGTATGGAAAGATTAACATGCTAATAATATACTGATATATCATGTTTTTATAGAAAAATAAAACTTTTAGAATAGTATAGGCATGCAGACTATATTACAGAATGTACAAAGAGAGACAATTTAATACAGTAAAAGCAAGTGGAGTGCCCTCTTTCAGGTGGATGGGAGGACAGGGTGGTCCTTTGCAGGCACAAATGGTTGGTATACAGGTAGGCTTTTAATTGGGTTTTGAAGGTGGTTGCACATTTTTGTAGTCTGAGGTCAGGAGGCAGGGTATTCAAGATTTTTGCAACTTGGTTAGTGAAGAGAGATTCGCCTGAGCTATTTTTACATTGGACATTTTCTATTAGAGCTTTGTTTGTAGATCACAACTGCCTATTAGTATTGTGGAAGGTTATGAGGCCGATCGGGGCAGGAGTTTTTTCAGAATAGTATAGGATGTGATGTGCCAGACTGAGTTGGTGCTATTGTAGTAAATTTGGGAATTCTAACCAGTGTGGTTTATTTAGGGATTGGCAGTGGTGGGGGTGTGGTCTGGCACTGGCAGCGAATCTGGCAATTTGGTTATAGCAGGTGGAGAGTTTATTAATGTCAGTTTTATTTAGATTTGTAAGTACTGGACATGCATATAGTATAGTGGCTAGCAGATGGGTTCTGGCTATGGTGAGTCTAACTTCAGAAGTTAGGTATCGTTTACATCAATAAAGGGTCTCTAGTTTTTTGTGGACTTTGGAGACTGTGAGGGATATATATATATATATATATATATATATATATATATATATATATATATATATATATACATATATATATATATATATATATATATATATTTGCTGTGTTTTAGTTGTTGTTCAATGGTGAATCTTAATAGCTTAGCTTCTGGGATTGGGGTGATAAGAGTCTTGTTAACTGCCAATATGGAGAAGGTAGTGTCTTGGGTTTTTGCAGGGTGGAAGAACATAAGTTGTGTTTTCTTTGGGTTTAATATTAACTGGGAATTCTTTAGCCAATATTTTATTTCAGTGAAGGACTGTTGGGTTTTTTGTTGGAGAAGTTGTATGATGGGTGCAGAGCAGATCAGAGTAGTATCGTCAGTGTATTGGACTAGTTTTGCAGTTGAAGTAGCAGAGTGGAGTTGATTTGTAAAGAGGTTGAACAGAAGGGGGGGCAAGGATGAACCCTTGGGGTACACCTATTGTGACTGGGAGTGGAGAGACAGGGAGTCAAGCCATTTGACTAAAGGCGGTTGTCTAGGTAGCTTTTAAACTAGTGTAGGCTGGGGGTGTCAAGGTTGAGATCTGAGAGGCAGGTTAGCAGTTCATTGTAGGAAACTGTATTGAAAGCTTTGGATAAGTCTAGAAAGGTGGCAGAGACAAGATTACCTTGGTTCCTCTATGTGTTTATGATATTAGTGAGGTTGATTAAGGTTGTTGTGCTGGTATAGGATGGGTGGAAGCCATGTCATGAGTTGGATAGAAGTTGTTAGAGATGAGGTGGGTGAGGAGTTGTTGATGAATGCATCTTTCTAAGATTTTGGAGAGAGGATGGTGATGGGTCGGTAGTTGGAGAGATCGGTGGATGGTCTGCCTTTGTGGAGGGGGATAATAAAAGAGGTTTTCCACAAGGTTGGGATGGTTCGTTTAGTGATAGATCTATTTATTAGTAGTGTGATGGGATAGGATATGGCTCTAGATGCTAGTTGGAGGTATCTGGCAGGAAGATTGTCGGCAGCAAGGGTGGTTGGTTTAAGTTTTGCTAAGACTTTTTGGATGGTATATGCTGTTACCAGTTTAAATGAGAAAGGGGTAGGGCAAGTCTGGTGTTTAAGAGGTTGGGGGAGGTTATTAAGGTTTGTATTTTTTAGTAGTTTGAGTACAGAAGAAGTAAAGTAGTCATTGAAGCTAGAGGCTATGTGCATGTTTGAACCGTCTATATTAGGTGGGGAGTTGTTGTTTTACCGGGTTTGAGGATATTGTTCACAGCGGTCCAGAATTTTTGTGGGTTGTTACTATGCCTCCTTTGTAGGGAGATATTTCAGTCTTAACCTGTTTCTTAGCTTTGTTTCTAAGTTTGAGGTATGCTTGCCTAGTTATGAGTATTTTGTGTTGGTGCCAGGTTTTCCAAGCCTTATCCCTTTCTTTTACTAAAGCCCTTGGGGTGCTTTGTAGCCATGGGGCAGGGTTGCTGCATATTCTAATTGTTTTGATTGGGGCTAGCTGATTTAGGATGTCTAGAAATGCGGAGTTGAAGTATTGGACGGCACTGTCAAGTGGGAGAGATTTTGTGGGAGACCAGTTGCAGGATTCTAAGGCTGTTAGGAAATGGTCTGTGGAGAAGTTTTTACTGGCACGGGTCTGTAGTAGGGAGGCAGAGTTATCTGATTTCAGTTTATGCCTGAGGATGAAAGTGGGATTGTGGTCACTCAGAGAGTTAGGCAGTGTTCCACAATGAGGGGCAGTGTTGGGCTGATTAGTGAGGATCCAGTCTGGTATGGATTCCCTTTTTGAGGACTTATTGATGCGTGTAGGTGATTGAATGAGTTGGATGAGGGTATATAGGTTTATGTGATTGGTGGGAGTTGGGGAGTGGATTGTGTTCCAGTCGATATTAACATCACCTAAGACTGTGGTTTCTTGGGGGAGGGTGTGGGAGGCGCAGTGGACTATTGATTCCAATGTGGCTAGCTTGTCACCTGGGGGTATATAGATCCCAAGTATATTAAGTGTTTGTGCTGGTTTAAGAGAGTTTTGATGTTTTAGAGTTAGGTGGTTCTTGTTAGAGTAGCAGAAGTTTTAAGTTTATTTTGTAAACTAGGGCTATACCTCCACCTTTTTTTGTGGAGTCTATCTGCTCTTAAGATGTTATATCCAGGAGGGGTTATGGTGCTATTCTTGATATGTGGTTTTAGCCATGTCTCAGTTATGATTATTATGTTGGGGTTGTATAGGGTGATGGCTGAGTGAAACTCATCCATTTTGTTCATAATACTGCAAATGCTAAAACTGAGTATTAGGTCAGTGGGTTTGGGCTTAAGTGGAATTTGAGAGTTCAGTCTGTTGTTTGCAATTGTTGTTGGGCCGTGATTGGGGTGAATATCTCCTCCTAGTAGTAGTTGGGCTACTGTGATGGTAATAGTTCTAAGATATATCATCATCTTGTTGTGGCATGTGAGGCATGGCAGTTTTTTGGAATGTGAGGGATAATGGATTGGGGAGGTGATTTGGAATATGTTTTGGCTAAAGCTGAATGGAGTTGTGATCGCTGGTTTGCAAGGGATTGAGGTGATAAGGGGTAGGGTGGGGGACTTTCAGTAATGTGTGATGGGTGAGTGGAGGTATGAGGTGATAATGGTTATTGTAGAGAGGCATATGAGTAGGGATAATAGTAGCAGTGGAGTAATATATGAGTGGGAGTAAGGTGTATATGACATATTAACAGTGGAGTGGGTTGAAGCTTGGGGTGTGCTCATGTGAGGAGACTGGGTAGTTTGATATTGAGTGTAGTGTTAGAGTTGTGAGGGGTGGCTGTAGGAGTGGGTGTGGAGTGGGGGATGGAGTTTGTGTATTGTGTTGGTTGAATGTGAGGTGGAATGTAAGTTAGTGTGTGGAGAAGCTATGTGTGTGACTGGAAGTGACTGGTGGATGTGGTTGAGGGGTCAGCTGATGTGGGGATGAGAATATGTCTGAGTAGTGGGGGCGGTTGGGAAATGGGGGCAATACACTATTAATAACATCATTCTGGAGCATGTGATACACACTTCTGCCAATCAATTTAGAACTAATGAAAAGTTCAAAATAAAAATGTGGATAAAAATGTAATGTTTTATATATATATATATATATATATATATATATATATATATATATATATATATATATACTATAACATACTATTCAATAAAACAACAAAATCTACATGCAATATTAATTAAAATGTGGAACAGATTCCATTTAATCCAAGAGGGGGGTCTTAGGAACACATTTTTATTTTGAACTTTACATTAGTCTTAAATTTATTGGCAGAAGTGTATCACAGAAAACTTTTATGGCAGAGCAGATTGAATACCTGTAAATGTCCTCTTAATTATACTGTTTCTTTAAGTAGCATAGTGAAGTTATGTGCAGATAATTAATAAAAGTAGCATTTATATGTCTACAATTTTAATTAATATTTTGTTGCTTTATTTATTTAACATTTGTTGACCGGGAATGTCTGACTAGGTTCCACAGATCCTGTTTTCAGCGGAGGCCCAGGGAGAAATGCTCCAGAAGCATGTCTTTAGAATGTGGGAGGAAACCAGAGTACCCGGAGGAAACCCACATGAATGCAGGGAGAACATGCAAACTCCACACAGAAGGCACCTCAGCCGAGAATCGAACCAGAGAACCTCTTGCTGTGAGGTGACAGCATTGACCACTGCACCACTGCACCACTTTATTGAGTATGATTTTATAATATATATTACAGTTTTATTCACATTTTTATTTTGAAGTTTTCATTAGTCCTGGACTGATTGGGAGTAATGTGTCACATGCAGAATGATTTTATAAATATTGTATTGGTGTAATTAATTAATGGAAGTTTTGATGAAGTCCTGGTTGTTGTAAGGATGAAAATGCTTAACTTCCATTTTTTTGATATTTATTGAAAGTGTTTATATTGTAATCCAGCTCTGGTCTGCTCCTTTTGCTGCAGACTTGATATAACCTTAATTTGTGTGTGGTTCTAATATTTTTATCAAGATTTTTTCCCTATCATTGGGTGTTCTGTTTGCATGTTACCAAAGCTACATTAAGTTTCCCAGGAATTTTCCTTCTCAGTGCATCCATGGGTTACAGCAATCTCAGCTGCTACATAAAGGAAGAAAGAGTCAACTACTTTAATTGACTTTTAAGCCTAATTTAGTTGACACAAACTGCTTCCACTGTCACCTCCTTCAACCATAATATTATACAAGTTGTATGCTTTGTAAAGCTACTAGGTATTATAATAGAAGATAATTTGAAATGTGATATCCATTTCCAGCAAACCATTATAAAGCTTACCAAAACATTCCGCCTCCTTTGCAGAACTAAACCCTATTTAATGATCACACTTGCATAATCACTGCAACTGCCTATCTATTACCTTCCCTCATTTATGCTTCCGCTATTTTCACTAACCTACAAACATCACGATTATCAGTAATTGAATGGTGACAAATAAAATAGCCAAGTCTGCAACTGGCCTACTCAATAAAACCCATCAGTGTATTTCATTCAAACAGCTCAAATGGATGAAGGTCCCAGACTAACTTAACCTTACTCAACTAAAAATAGTTCAAAAATGCTCCACCAACCACATAAATGCCTATGTCTTAGTATTTTCCTCAGAGGTACAGGTATTAGTTCAAAAAGTCAGTACCTGATCTCCTCCAAAAAAGCTTATAACTCCTTTAGGAAATCAAAGTTCTCTACTTAACTGTTATTATGGAATGACCCCCCCCCCTTCTCACTATGACATATTACACAGATAAGCAATGTTTAATGTATCACTTGCATCTTACCACAGAATAGATGGTACTGTCATCACTCACAATGTCCTAGCTTGCCTATACTACAGGGCTATACTGCCAATCCCCTCAGATCATGATAAGGAATCTATTATACATCTTCGAGTACTTTTACTTATAATTTCTCAATGCCTATTTACCATCTGTGTCTTCAACTATCGCTTGGTGTATTTTATGTCACATTCCATCCATGACTTTATACTTCTACCATAATTTCAGTTTATGCTACACTACTATCATACATTTATTGTTTTTTATGTTTTGTAGACCATTTCATTATTTTAGTATTTATTAGCATTTACTAAAGAAAATATTACCATACTAAATCTCTGTGTTTTGAAGTAGTATGTAATAGTTTGTATACTGTTATGTTTTGTGGAGGTTTTCTCCCCAGGCCTCTGTTGAAAAGAAGTATTTTACCCAGTCAGACTTTCCTGGTAATCAAATTCTAATAAATTAATAAATAAATCAATGAATAAACAAACAAATAACAGGTATAATGTGTTTGAATTCTAATGAGTTGAAATGTTTAAGTGAAGTGTGACAGTCAGATTTAGCATTGTAGCTTGAAGCAAATAGACCAATTATAGTGTGTGTCTGTGTGCGTGCGTGCGTGAGTGCGTGTGTGTGTGTGTGTGTGTGTGTGTGTGTGTGTGTGTGTGTGTGTGCGCGCGTGCCCCATACTGTGTACAAATGGGCATAATGTTATAGTTAGATGATGTGCAGAGTAAAAGATGCAAACCACATCAAAAAACATTTCTGCAGCAGTTTTTCCTTACTATTTAATTTCTCTAGATTCAGAACACAATACAGAATTTGTCTAATTTCATACTCTTTGCATTTTAATATTTCTACAAATAAAAGCATCTTAGAACACAATTTCAAGAAAGTTAAAAGAGTACATATCTGAGTCTCCATCTGTAGTAGTTCATACTGCAATGTGTCCAAATGGAGAGATGGAAAGTTAGCAAGCAAAGGAGAGTAGTAGTGCTGAAACTGAATTCATCCTCAAGTTTTGGTGCATACCTTCATGAGGTGGACCCTGTTTTCACAAAATCTCACCAAGGCGATACTGATATATAGACTGTATTTATATGGCATATGTCATGGACAGGAATAGGTCAAAAACTAAAAAAGATAGCTGGGTGCACAAGACCCAGGATAAAAAAGTGCCAAATCCTGGAAGGTGCACTGGTGCCAGGACTGGAAAAGAAAAAGTGTAGAATCCTCAAAATAAGGAAAACTTCCTACAATGGGGCCAGACAAGCCCAGGGTGAGGATGGCCTCCCTATTGTAGAAGGAAGTTATAGTCCACAAAAATCACAAAAACCGATAGGCCAAAGAAGAGCCATAAAGATGATGAAGTGGACTGTCGAGAATAAGAAATTATGTATTGCTACTATTATGCAAAAAGCCCATAATTTCCAGACACAAGATATACAAAATGATTAAGAGAGAAATTAGAGGAAAGAAAAATACTTCCGCAAGAAAAACTGTCAGAAGCTTCAAATGAAAACTTATGTTCATTAATACAACAGATTTGTAAAAAACAATATATAGATCAAAAAACCTTGATCTGTTTGGAAAAAGAAGCATATGAGGAAGTGCAAAAATATAAACAACAGAACCAAGCGATATTTGAAAAGTATAAAAAAGAAATATGGATATGGGAAAGAAAGAGACATTTGATATGGTGCAATATTTATTATGCAAAGGAGAAACCCAAATTAATCAATGTATAGAAGGCAGCCCAAAGATATTTAAAAAGAAATACAGGCAAAGGCATCCGGATATGGAACATTTCACAAAAAAAATAATATCATAAAGATGGAACATAGAAAAGAAGATCAGATCAGTAAAGCAGAAATTAAAAAAATTGAAGTTGAAGTTATGACATGCCTGCAAAATGAAGAACTTGATGTAGACGGTCTAACACAGGTTACATCACAGCATGATAGAGTGACTCCCCAAAACATGGAGAAACAAGAAGATCAGGAAACATCTGAAGAAGAGATAAGGACATGGGAAAGGAAAACAGATTTAATATGGTGTGATATTTATGCAAAGGAGAAAGCAAAACTAAATCATACAAAAAGAGCAGCACCAAATATATCTGAAGAGAAATACAGGCAAAGGAATCTGGACATGGAAAACTTTACAATACAAAAAATAAGACAAAGAGGAAAAGCAGAAAAGGAGATTATTAATGGAGAAGTTAAAGAAATAGAAACTGGGGTTATGGAGTACCTGCAAAGTGAAGGATTTAGTGTAGAAAATCTAATTCAGAAAGCACCACAATAGGATAGAGTAATGGATATGCAAATTAAGGAGAAATCAGTGGAACAGGAAGCAATTGGTCAGGTGCCATATGAAGATAATTTGGAGCCTTCCACAGGAAAGCAGTATAAATGTTCACTTGAAGCTAGACAGCAAGGTAAGGAACAGGAAACTGTGGAAACTGATGCAGTCAATGCTGACGAGTGATAGGCCAGTGAGATCCCATATGATAGAGCAACGGACAGCACAGGATGAAATTGATGAGAATGTGTCACAGGGAGATGCTATAGAACCTTCTATAGAATGCCTGCAGAAATTCAAAAACAAGGGATGTGCCCTCAGTTTGGAAGAAAATTAGGTAAGATAAAAATTGCTTGATTTAATAGACATGGACAGATATATCAAGATGAATGAAAGAAATAGACTTCAGAAGGTTAATAAAAACCCAAAAGTCAGAAGTCTGATAAAACAAATGAACACAGTAATTAGGATTGTTCATTGAGATCTATGTGATATAACAGAAGTAAACAGGATATATGACTGTAGAGCTAAATTAATAACTGATAAAGTTCTACCATAAAAATACAGGGTAGTGAGGGAAAGGAAGGGGAGAAATCAAAAACCATCATGGAAATATCGAACAGAGAAAATATAAAGCAGTTAAGACAAGAAGTGTCACTGTTAGAAGACTATAGAAGAGAGAATAGATCAACAAAAATACTAAGAAGGATAGGTTGATAAAAACAATGCGCAATGTTAGAACACACCAGGATCTACCATGCACTATTGCAAATAACAAACTAAAAATTTCAGCACAGGTGGAAAAACTTAGAAGATACAAAGATAAATATAAAGGAAAAGTACAAAATAAGCAATTTATTGATGACCCAAAAAGGTTTTATAGAGAACTGGGAAATAAGGTAAAAGGAATTGAAAGACCACCAAAAAAAGAAGAAATAGATACATTTTGGAGAAGTATCTATGAAGATCCTGTGGATCATAACAAGGATACTAAATGGATAGAAGTAAAAGAAAGAATAAGAAGTTTAAAGATACAGGATATGAAATGGGATAAAGTAACAGCTAGAGAGATTGAAATAAATTTAAGAAAAGCCTCTAATTGGAAAACCGCAGGCCCAGATGTAGTACCTAACTTCTGGTTAAAAATATTAACATCTTTGCACAAAGATTTACCATGTGTAAGAACTATTTATATGCACACCCAGAACAGACTCCAACCTGGCTAACAACAGGAAAAACAATGCTCCTACTTAAGAGTGAACCTGCAAGCTACCCTAAAAATTATAGAGTAATAACTTGCCTTCTGACAATGTATAAACTATACACGAGAATTGATGCTGTCAGAGTTCATAGTCATTTAGAAGAAAACTCAATTATGGGAGTAGAACAAAAGGGCAATAAAAGAAAATCATATGAAACAAAGGATCATTTGTTTATAAATAAAGTCATAGTGAAGAACTGTAAAAAGGGGAATAATCTAAGTATGGCATGGCTTGACTACAAAAAAGTATTTGATATTATCCTTCATTCATGGATAAAAGAGTGTTTAAAAATATATAAGATACACCCCACACTGCTCGACTACATTACAGTGACCATGAAACAGTGGCAGATCACTTTGCAATTAAGCCATGATAAAGGACAAATTATTATCCCAGGCATAAAAATTCAAAGGGGAATATTCCAGAGTGACTCTTTGTTACTGTTACTATTCTGCCTTGTTCTTAATCCATTAATCTGTTTATTCAACAGCTTGGGCCATGGCTATGCAGCTTCTAGAAAACAACAAAGTGTAAAGACTTCTCACCTTCTGTTTGTCAATGATTTAAAACTGTATAGCTCATCAGATGTGGAACTGAAAGCACAACTGCAAGTTGTCAAAACTTTTTCAGATGATATAAGGATGTCATTTGGTCTTGATAAATGTGCAAAAGCAACCTTTAAAGCAGGAAAATTGCAACATCAGAAAAAAACAGTTTGGGACAAGAATGTGATATAAAAGAACTTGAGCAAGAAGAAGTGTAGAAATATTTGGGAATTGAAGAAGGATCAACAATAAATTACAAACAAATGCAAATATAACGTAGTAAGGAATACTTCAGAAGAGTTACATTAATCCTGAAAACAGCACTGACATCTAGGAACAAAATTCAAGCTATAAACCAATTTGCTCTTCCTGTCTTAACTTACAGTTTTGGAGTGATTGACTAGCTCCAAAACATGTTGGAAAGATTAGAAAGGAAAACAAGAAGGATGCTTCAGGTTCACCAAATGATTTATAAAAATCAGTGCATGCCAAGATTATATATTCTCTGTTCCAAAGGAGGGATGGGCCTCCTTGAAATCAATTATATGTATAGATCTGCAATGGTGGGACTTCAGACATATCTGCTGACCTCACAAGACCCAAACGTAGTGAAAGTTTTGAAACATGAGGAGAATAAATCTAAGATGACTTCTCTGCTTAATCTAGTAGGTTATCGTTATAAAGCAGGAATGGAAATCAAACCAGAAGTAGATGAAAATCAGTCAGCAACTGAATGTGCCAAAAAACAAAAGAAAGAATATAAGGTGAAGGACCAGATGAGAAGGCAAGAAATGTGGAAAAAGCATAAGTATAGTTGCAAGTATAGAAAACTTCTGGAAGAACTTCATGTTGATCAGGCGCGAACACAGGAATGGTTAAGGAGAGACAAATTCAAACCAAGAGATGAAAGGTTAAAATTGGCGGTCCAAGGTAGTGGACTGTGTTCACATTGATTTATAAAGTCCATTGAACATGTGGGAGAAACAGACAAATGTAGGTTTTGTAAAACCAAATTGGAAACAGTTGCACACCTCGTTACTGGTTGTGGCATATTAATGACAGAAGGACTGTATACTAAAAGGCATAATAATGTGGCAAGACTGTTGCACTGGGGATTGTGCAAACATTATGGTATTGAACTGGCTGAAAAACACTGGAAACATGAGCCATAAAGCATCATAGAAAATGAAGAAGTCTACATCACATGGGATCATCCATTACCAACAGTTCAAAAGATAGATGCTAAAAACCGGATATAGTGGTCCAAGAAAAGAAGACAAGAGTAGCATTGATCAATGAAATTGCTGCACCCAGTGACTACGGTGTCTTGCATACAGAGAGACACAAAGTCATAAAATACCTCGATCTGCAGGCAGAAATGAGAACATTGTGGAAAAAAGATACCCAGACCGTTCCAATAGTAGTAGGTGCAACAGGTCTTATAAAAAAGAATTTACAGTCATATTTTGATATGTTACCAATAAATTTAACTCCATATGAACTGCAGAAGGAGTCATTACTGGGCACATTGTGGGTCCTGCAAAGAGCACTATTGGCTGACATCAAAGATTGAAACAACACTAATTTCATGAACTTCAATCATACTTTGACTTAGGAATGGGGTCCATTCCCGTCATGGTATTAGAAACCCAAAAGACTTGGAGAAATTAAAATTAGCATGTCTCTTTGTTCTTGGCAAAATGTGTCAGACATCATAATGCAGTACTCAGAGCAAATGTAGACATTTACCTGGCATTTAGTTTAGACATGCCATGTCATGCATATAATAACAGCTCTTCCCTTTGAATCACATTAAAGTGCCTTAATGCAAATCTCTCCAAACCAGCTGCACTACACAGCATGTCACAGCACAATACAGACTGGGTTTGTATAATGTTTACAGACTCTGTGTGCCATAATGGAGCCTTGCTTTGTAAAAATTATTTTGGATTCCCTGAAAAAACAATTAAACTTCACTCTGCGTAGCAGGCATCAGCAAATGCAGTCATAGGAATCAGTGCATGAGTGCCACATCACCATATTTTGTAATACTTCTAACAGAGGTTACAAAAGGCATATGGACTGCAGGCATCATTTTTGTAGCTGCCAGTGATATCTGGCTGCACCTGTAGAAATTAGCATGGCAAAAAGCTGTTGTTTGGTCATTTAACTGGGCCATGCCTGCATTAAGGAGCACTAATACAGGGAGATGGAGAGAAAACAATAAATCCCTCTCATCCACTTAGCAGAGCGCCACTGTGATCAAGTTCTTGTATACGCTTTGGAAGCCAGTTGTATACTGTAGTGCTTGGCACATTAATGCACAAGACCAGAGAAGCAAAATGATACTGAACAACAAAACCACTGCAAACCAAACAACTGAAGAAAAGAACGCCAGGAGTCAAATTAGCGCTTGTGTTCCTTTACTTCCAGAACTGCATCAGAAAAAAACAAACTTGAACAAATATCACTCTTTAAATACTCAAAATTAATTAATTAATTAGTTGCCTAAAAATAAAACTACACATAATATTTTATAAACTCAACCACATCTTTGTTAAATAGTATATAAGTGTGTTTTTCTTTAAATACATTCATACTTTAATAAAATGTTTAATAGAAATAGTCTAATTTAATCCAGAGTTGACATCAGCCTGCAGAAAAAAATTGCCATTTAAGTTCTAACATTTCTAAGAAATTGTTAAAGTATTCAACAAAACCACTGATGTTGACCTGTTGTAAAACTAAAAAATAAAACTTGTGAAAAATCTCACAGTTCACACTGTGCCTTGCTAAAGCATTATTAAGATCTTTATTTTTAATAGCCTTAAGATGCTCACCATATGACACCCCAAGGTCCTAGTTGTTTTGCCTACATAAAAATTGTGGCAAGAATTGCATAGGGCTAAATAAACTAAACCCATACTTTTACAATTATATCTACCCTTGGGTTCAAACATGAAATCACAGTGTTTGAAAAAACATGTGTTTTCAGGGTAGATAAACTTGCACAACCTACATATCTCACAAAGAAAGGTACCAGATTGTCTTATACTTGTAGAACATTGTTCTGACTTACCATGCTCTAACAGATATTTTAAATTTGAGTTGTTTTTTATATAAATACTGACCTAGAACCTACCACATCACTCAAATCCTTATTTCCTATAATGACTTTCTAATTGTTTTCAATAATTCTATTGAATTTTTCTCCTTCCAAACTCATGGGAATGGGAAATGCTAAACTTTTGTTACCATCCTTTCCATCAACTATTTCTTTTGGAATAACAACTGATTTAAGCATGGGTGGAAATTTCACTTCTCTTAGTCCTATAACTTTGTCAGCAATTCCCTTAATTTGTCTGAAGGATAACCTCTCTGACAAAACATTTTGATTAAAATTTCTACTTATTTCAAGAAAACACTATTTTCACTAATAATATGACTCAGTCTGATAATTTGGCACTTGAAAATGTTAAATTTCATAAAAACTGGGTGGAAACTTATAAAATGCACATAATTATTACTGAAAGACTTTTTTAAAAAAATGTTGCTAGTGAAATGCTTATTTTCAAAATTGCAAGTAAACTTAACTGTTGTACCTATAGTACTGATCTCAAACTTCAACCATCTAACACTATTATTCATTTCACCAACAAAACTCTCAAAGTCCTCTTTGCTATCCTTCCAAATGAAAAACAAATTGTCTATATAGCTTTGATAAAAAGAAACATTCTTGAACAAAGATAAATTCGATAAATAATAAGTTTCCCACCAACACATCACCAGATGTGCAAAAAAGGGGCTACTGTAGCCCCCATAGCCATGCCTGACACTTGTTGGTAAATGATGGACTCAAATTCAAAAAAGTTGTTACTAAGAACTAAATGTAACAAAACACAGATAGTTCTAGAATCTAACATGAGATTGTGGGTGTATTTTCTTGGTTAATAGAAGTGTATAAAGTGTTCACATCTACAGTACAAAGCATTACTTCATCCCCTTCAAAAATATATTTACTAATTTGGTCTAAAAAAGGCAAGAATTTTTAAGAAAATATTTGCTACTTGCACAACAGGGTTAAGAACACTGTCTAATAATGAAGAAATATTAACTGTTTTGTTATGAGGGGAAGACACAATAGACATAGCTAGGGTGGGACAAATGGAGCATTTGCCTAAGACACAGGCTGTGAAGATCACATGATCATCAATGCTTTAGTAGAATGTCAGCATGTATGCCAATACCATAATTTGGCAATGACATAAAGTAGGAATTCATTCATTTAAAAGTGTGTATGTTCAGGTATTGAAATGACATTACTGATTTTTTTTTCTTTTTTGCTCAGGAGCATTAATAATAAAGTTTTTTATTAAAAAATTTGCTATGTTCCCACAAGATTGATGTTGTTATTGTTTGTGAAACATGGTTAAAGAACAATGACTGGAAACCAATTCTGACAGGGTATAAATGTTTTTACTGTAACAGACATTCTAACAAAAAATCAGGTGGAGGTGTTATGATAGGGATTAAAGATAGCTATGAGACCTGTGATTACTACATGTTCAATAATAGCACCACTACTATAGACTGTGTAACTGTGACAATAAAGACTACCCTGGAACATATAACAATTGTTGGAGTGTACAGACCACCAAAGTTAAGTGCAGATGACCTAGAGGAATTCATACATTTCTTACATGAAACAGAGGAGGGAAGAATAATATTAGCTGGGGACTTAAATTTACCAGAAACAGACTGGAATAATATTGATTCAACAACATTAGTAAAGAAATTATTTACAGAGTATATTCAGGAACAACAAATGCTTCATATTGTAAAAAAAACCTACCAGGGGAAGGAATATACTAGATATTGTTTGTGTTCCCAAAGAAATTACTGTAACTTCAAGTCAAGTTTTTCCACCATTGATGTGTAGTGATCATGGGGTTATTAAGGTTAATTTGCTGCTAGATAATTCTGCAAACTGAAATTTAAGCCAATGCACAGAAGGTTAATTACAGATTACAGGGAAGCAAAACAGTTACTATATAAAGCTAATTAGACTGAGGTGTTCAGTGCAAAAACTGCAGAGGGAATGTGGAAAGTTTTGAAAGAGAAACTGTTTGAGTGCAAAAAGAACAAATGTTTAACATCAGGATCTAGGGCATACAATATCAGGGTGATATATTTCCATAAGAACAAGATACCTGATTAAGGTGAGAGACAAAAATATAAGAAATGGCAAAGAGGTTGAACTACAACTTTGAAAACTGAAATAAACAAGCTGGACAAACAGATTAAGCATAGTGTTAGACAAGATCAAGAAAAATTTGAAGAAAATGTATATAAAGATATTGAGCATAATAGGAAACCTTTTTTATAGATACATAAGACGTGGAAGGAGTAAAAACACACAAACTGATAAACTGTGTGCAGATTCTAAAATTTATTCTCAGACACAACAGATTATAGATATATTTACAAAATCCTATGCAAAACAGTTTGGCCCCACAAAAGGGGTAGTAAGTTGTCCTAGTGACATACAGGTAACCCAAGATACTGTAATCAAATTAGATTATATTGAAAAAGAACTGTGCAAACTGGATCCAAACAAAGCACAGGGAGGAGACGGAATAAGTAACAATGACCTGAGAACACTTCAGTAAGAAGTTACGGTACCATTATATCTATTATTCACTAGGTCATATAAATATGGGGAGATTCCTCAAGATTGGAGACATGCACTTATTAAACCTGTCTTTAAGGGAAAGGGGAGTAGGACAAATCCAGAATCATATAGACCCTTAAGTCTACTTTCATGTTCTGGAAAAATAATGGAGAAGGTAATACTGGATAAGTTATTGTCAGAACTGGATAGGTTAGGACTTGAAAACATATATCAGCATGCATATGTTGAAAATAGATCTATTACCACCTGTAACATGATGTTCTATAACAATATAATAACAGATATGAATGAAAAACTGTGCTACAATGTAATTTATATAGATTTAACTTCAGCATTTGACAGGGTCATGCACAAAACACTGATCAATAAATTAGTACAACTAGGTATTTATGTACTGTTGATAAGATGGATAGCTGGATGGCTTACAAATAGGACATGGCAAGTATCACGCACCAACTGGACAGGTGAAATCCTTGGTTACAGTCAAGGGGTCCCACAAGGCTCTGTCCTAGGCCCCTACTTGTTTAGATTGTATCTTTCAGACCTTGCTTTTTCATTTGAGGTGTTCTACAGTCTATATGCTGATGACCCGAAATTGGGTAAACTGATTACAAGTGTTACAGATAAGGCATGTCTCCAATATAATTTGACTAAATTGACCATTTGGGCTAAGGAGAATAATATGTTGATAAATACATCAAAAGCTAAGCATATGAGATTTGGGAGACATAAACTGAAAGGTGAATATTTGGGTCTATATTATAACAATGAATGATCAGATGATCAAACGTTGTTATATTGACCCCTTAATCTCGAATACTCAAAACAGCGAACAACCAGAACAGCAATTTTTTTCCCACTGAAAAAAAAAATCACTGTTCCCAAAAAAAAAAAACACTAAACACTAAATAAAGTGGGGGGCTTCGCCCACCACACCCCCCCTACTTAAATATACCAAGTCCGAGATTGCACTACAGTGGAGGAAATGGCACAACCTGGATGGCTGGCCCAGTGATTTTTCCCTGGGAAAAAATTCACTGTTCTGGCCATTCGCTATTTTGCTGGTTCAACAATTAGTGTTTGAACTAACAGCATTCGATCATCTGATCGTTCACTAAACTAAAGTAGACCCAAATATTTAATACAGCACACAGTGATTGAAACTGTAGACTTATTAAGGACCTGGCTATATGAGTAGATTCAGCTATGAATTTTTCTAATCATATCAACCAGTTGGCTAATGAGAGTTATAGAACTATAGGTTGTATAAAAAGATTTATAAAGTCTAGGAAATCAAACATAATGAAGTCATTGTTTGTTAGTTACATTAGACCCAAACTTGAGTATGGAATAACAATATGGAAACACTATAGGAAAACAAGCATGAATAAACTGGAAAGAATACAGCAGAAATATACCAAGGACATCCATGGATGTGAAAATCCAAGTTATTATAAAATACTAAAATACCTAAACTTGTACAGTGTCTCTTACAGATATTTAAGAGATCTTATTCAGGTATATAGGGCATTTAGGGACAACTACCTCTGGGAATGTTTGGGGTTATCAAAAATACTAGAGAATCATCAGATAACCTATGTAGAAGATTCTATAGGAATGAGAAATGTACTAATTGGTTCTCTGACAGAGTAGCTGATGCTTGGAACAGACTACCAAATTACATTAAAAAAAATTAAAGCAAGTACTAGTTTAGATATTTTTAAGAACAGCCTGGACATTTATTATGGGAACAATTGTTTTGGTATATTGGCATGTTAGAAAGGCATTAATGCCCATGCTTGAAACATTTTTATGTATGCATGTATGTATGTAACTTTGCAGAGGAGATTTTTTTGTGTTCATTAACTTTAGTTTGAGGGGTCACCAGTCAGGTGGATAGCCAAGGGTGCCAATTGACATAGCTTTTGCCCTGCTATATAGCATAATATTCATTCATTTACCAGGATTTTGATACTGGTGACAGGTGTTACTTGGAGTGGATACTTTCTTTTGGTTTATTCACAGGTGAACATTTTATCAGGCTCCTTCACTGTGATGTACTGTTGTCTTTTGTCAGAAATGATTTGCTCTGATGATGATGGTAACCAAAATTTGCCATGGCTAAGAGTCTCAGTACCCATACTGGACCTGGACAATGTGACACCCATATCGCCCAAGTTATCCCACATAGCCTTCATGCTTGTAGAACTCATCAGAATGCACAGGAAAACATACATTGAGAATATTGTATTAGTTATAAAATAAATGAACGTCAGTATAATTTGTAATTCTGGAACTTTTCTCTCCAGGCCATCATTGATAATGGACTATGTCCAATCAGAGAAACCCAGTAAGAAAATTCAAATAAATAAATAAATACATAAATAAGTGTCAGTGAGACATAGAGTATGATCCTTTGCTGTATTTAATGAGGGGAAAAGACAGCAAGTTAAGTCATTTCTTTATCATTTCTTTGTCTGTGTACTCCTTATCTTCCAGTTTGTGTGTGCTACCCATCTCTGTTTATCTGTATTGTTCCATGTGTATTTCTATGCCCCTGCTGTGTACCCTTATCTCATCTCTTTCCCATCCACACCTTCCCCTTTTTCTCTTTCCCTTCTCTCTCTCTCCATATGCAAAAAAATGGAAATCTACCCCTACCAACAAACATGTGCTCTACATTCCCTCCATCCCACCTTTACCTTACTCTGTTTCTGAGCACATTCCTATGCCTTACTCTGTTCCTGAGTACATTCCTATGCCTTACTCTGCTCCTGAGTACATTCCTATGCCTTACTCTGCTCCTGATGTACATTCCTATGCCTTACTCTGTTCCTGATGTACATTCCTATGCCTTACTCTGTTCCTGATGTACATTCCTATGCCTTACTCTGCTCCTGAGTACATTCCTATGCCTTACTCTGCTCCTGAGTACATTCCTATGCCTTACTCTGCTCCTGATGTACATTCCTATGCCTTACTCTGTTCCTGAGTACATTCCTATGCCTTACTCTGTTCCTGAGTACATTCCTATGCCTTACTCTGCTCTGATGTACATTCCTATGCCTTACTCTGTTCCTGATGTACATTCCTATGCCTTACTCTGTTCCTGATGTACATTCCTATGCCTTACTCTGCTCCTGATGTACATTCCTATGCCTTACTCTGTTCCTGATGTACATTCCTATGCCTTACTCTGTTCCTGAGTACATTCCTATGCCTTACTCTGCTCCTGATGTACATTCCTATGCCTTACTCTGTTCCTGATGTACATTCCTATGCCTTACTCTGTTCCTGATGTACATTCCTATGCCTTACTCTGCTCCTGAGTACATTCCTATGCCTTACTCTTCTCCTGAGTACATTCCTATGCCTTACTCTGCTCATGATGTACATTCCTATGCCTTACTCTGTTCCTGAGTACATTCCTATGCCTTACTCTGTTCCTGAGTACATTCCTATGCCTTACTCTGTTCCTGATGTACATTCCTATGCCTTACTCTGTTCCTGATGTACATTCCTATGCCTTACTCTGTTCCTGAGTACATTCCTATGCCTTACTCTGCTCCTGATGTACATTCCTATGCCTTACTCTGTTCCTGAGTACATTCCTATGCCTTACTCTGCTCCTGAGTACATTCCTATGCCTTACTCTGCTCCTGATGTACATTCCTATGCCTTACTCTGTTCCTGATGTACATTCCTATGCCTTACTCTGTTCCTGATGTACATTCCTATGCCTTACTCTGTTCCTGATGTACATTCCTATGCCTTACTCTGCTCCTGATGTACATTCCTATGCCTTACTCTGTTCCTGATGTACATTCCTATGCCTTACTCTGTTCCTGAGTACATTCCTATGCCTTACTCTGTTCCTGATGTACATTCCTATGCCTTACTCTGTTCCTGAGTACATTCCTATGCCTTACTCTGTTCCTGAGTACATTCCTATGCCTTACTCTGCTCCTGAGTACATTCCTATGCCTTACTCTGTTCCTGATGTACATTCATATGCCTTACTCTGTTCCTGATGTACATTCCTATGCCTTACTCTGTTCCTGAGTACATTCCTATGCCTTACTCTGCTCCTGATGTACATTCCTATGCCTTACTCTGTTCCTGATATACATTCCTATGCCTTACTCTGTTCCTGAGTACATTCCTATGCCTTACTCTGTTCCTGATGTACATTCCTATGCCTTACTCTGCTCCTGAGTACATTCCTATGCCTTACTCTGCTCCTGAGTACATTCCTATGCCTTACTCTGTTCCTGATGTACATTCCTATGCCTTACTCTGTTCCTGATGTACATTCCTATGCCTTACTCTGTTCCTGAGTACATTCCTATGCCTTACTCTGCTCCTGATGTACATTCCTATGCCTTACTCTGTTCTTGATGTACATTCCTATGCCTTACTCTGTTCCTGAGTACATTCCTATGCCTTACTCTGTTCCTGAGTACATTCCTATGCCTTACTCTGCTCCTGATGTACATTCCTATGCCTTACTCTGTTCCTGATGTACATTCCTATGCCTTACTCTGTTCCTGAGTACATTCCTATGCCTTACTCTGTTCCTGATGTACATTCCTATGCCTTACTCTGTTCCTGATGTACATTTCTATGCCTTACTCTGATCCTGGTGTACATTCCTATGCCTTACTCTGTTCCTGATGTACATTCCTATGCCTTACTCTGTTCCTGAGTACATTCCTATGCCTTACTCTGTTCCTGATGTACATTCCTATGCCTTACTCTGTTCCTGATGTACATTTCTATGCCTTACTCTGATCCTGGTGTACATTCCTATGCCTTACTCTGTTCCAGATGTACATTCCTATGCCTTACTCTGTTCCTGATGTACATTTCTATGCCTTACTCTGATCCTGGTGTACATTCCTATGCCTTACTCTGTTCCAGATGTACATTCCTATGCCTTACTCTGTTCCTGATGTACATTCCTATGCCTTACTCTGATCCTGGTGTACATTCCTATGCCTTACTCTGTTCCTGATGTACATTCCTATGCCTTACTCTGATCCTAGTGTACATTCCTATGTCTTACTCTGATCCTGATGTATGTATTTTTCTCCTAGCAGCATGCCGCATCTGCTTGCCGTTGTTGACAGCAGCTCACAGTATCTACTGTAGATCCTGTAAGTATTCTAGTAAATTTCATACAAAGATGGGCGACACTGCTCCCTTGTCCTTCTTCATATACTATGGACTACACAGGTCTGCTTCACTTATAAGGTTTTCTTTACCCCTCATCAACCTTGTTGAAGTACATCTTTCTGGCTACATGCACAGTAGGGGTCTGCGTAGTTACTCACATCTATTCTGCACTGCAGTGTTGTTTCTCTGTGTGGTGCACGTCATTCACTACCATGAAGCTCAGTTTTTGAATCCCAGTCAATAATACAACTTCATGAGTCTTCAAGTAGACAGATAAGGAAAACAAAATTGTATAGGTGCAATGATATAACTTTATTGTTTTCTTAACATTTTTTATGACTCTGAAAATTAAATGTGCAGCATATTTGCTCTACAGAGTTTGTTGCCCTTTAATTTTAGACCTTAAAAAGCTTGACTATCATAACCCCAGGTTAGAAAAAAAAAGTGGAATGCACCTGACACATTCCAATTATCGATACTGTTTTTAATTTTATATTCTTGAGCTGGTGTTATCTCCCCCGGTGATGCAACTCAGAGACTTTGACATGGCTCTTCCAAGAGACAGAATATGATGACAGTTCCTGAAGTGTTTCTAAATAGCTCAAGTTTTCTACTGATATTTTCTTTTCTAGATAGGTATCATTTTTTAAATTCTTTTGCATGACTTGTTCTAAAGCTACACAATGAAACATCATATTCAGTTTGTCAGATTAATGAAGTATTAAGAGGGACAATGACCTCCCTGAAGAAGAATTAGATGGACTACATACCAGACTTATTGGCAGATGTGTAATTGTCACACTTTAAACTGCTATCTGCTATTATTGCTACATCTTTAATGACGGTGAAGTTTTGTTATGATTTGACCATTTGTTTTGTAATCTTAATTTCAGTCACTTTTGCTAGTCTCATGATGCTACATAAACTTTCATTACAGATGAGGTCATTATGACTTACGTTATAATGCGTTTTTTGTAGAGCTGTTTGTAAAAAGCATCAAAGTGATGTTTGATTTTTAAAAAGCATCAGTTTAAACACATGTAGACTAGAAGCCATTGTAATGGCAAAATTAACAAGGAAAATATATACTTTGGTTGGACTGCTGTTCTGTAGAAACAGACATCTTGTCACAATAATGAGCTTTGCAGATTAAATGGATCACCAACTTTGATTTCTTAAATTTTCTCTGTTACAGCTTGCATTTATTTTTAGAGATATACTAAAACTTTGTATTGTCATGACCTGTAGGAGAATTTAAGTTTATGTTCCTATCAATAATGTATGTTTCTGTGTTTGCATGTGTATAGGTGTGTGTGTGTGTGTGTGTGTGTGTGTGTGTGTGTGTGTGTGCGTGTGTTCTTAAGCTGTGTACCAGTGTTAAGGCCATATGATAGTCCAGGTATGCTGACACTAAGATTTATGGATCAAACTCTTTTTCACAACCAACAAATGCAGAAATATCTTAGAGGATTCTCAGTTCTTACCACCTCTAATTTGAAGAGGTAATTGACTCTATTATAGCATCAATCTTTGAGTTAGGTAGGAGTAATGTGATTGTGTCCTCATAGTACCTATATCAAACTTTATAGCTTGATGTCTCCATGTTAAACTACAGATGTAAATGTTTACATCCAAGCTAGCCTGTAAACTAGAGTTGTGAAATACTTGTAAGCAAATATTAATTTACCATGAGTGTAGTGGTAATTAATAGTAAATAAATTGAGATATTTGCATCTATTGTTGAAACTATCATTTTTGTGAATTAAAATCCTCTTGGTAAATTTTCCTTGTACTGTCTCAAAATGGTTCAACTGACCTGCATTGTATACATAAAAAAATGTTACTGTACTCTTAATTTTGGTCTGATATATGCTTTATATAGTAATATAAGATACATTTAATTTCTTGTGCTAAGATTTTTCAACGTATATCTTTATTGCTTATCAAATGACCATGTGTGTCAAAGGAAAGATTAGTGGCCATGGTTATTCCCTGGTCTTTATACTGGATCACCTCATTTAGTAGATGTTCTTGTAGGTACACAGGCAAACGAACTGCAGCCTTTCCAAAATACATTACATTATATTACATTTGTCATAACTAAAATGTATATGTGTGTGTGCATGTTTCTGTGTGTGTGTGTGTGTGTGTGTGTGTGTGTGTGTGTGTGTGTGTGTGTGTGTGTGTGTGTGTGTGTGTGTGTGTGTGTGTGTGTGTGTGTGTGTGTGTGTGTGTGTGTGTGTGTGTGTGTGTGTGTGTGTGTGTGTGTGTGTGTGTGTGTGTGTGTGTGTGTGTGTGTGTGTGTGTGTGTGTGTGTGTGTGTGTGTGTGTGTGTGTGTGTGTGTGTGTGTGTGTGTGTGTGTGTGTGTGTGTGTGTGTGTGTTTGTATTTTGTGCTGAGCCTGTCAGACTTAAGTCATAGTTGATTGCTGTCATCCTTTCCCAGAATTCACACATCTAACCTATATAAATACTCAGGAGTGCAGGAAGATGTTTTGAGATTAAAAACATGTCAGTCTTTTGTTTAAGAAATGCTGTTACAGTACTGTAAACTGAATGTTTCATATTTATTAAGATGGCCAGGCCCCACATAGGAAGATTTACATTTCCACCTGTTTATGAACGTATCTCTTATCTTAATGACGGGTCCGCTCCATTCTTATTGTAGGTTATCTTGCCCTTCCTCAAATTAACCTTGGCTTTCTACACTGTGGGGGAGGGGATAAAACATCCCTCCCATCATTTATAATAATTAGCTTGGCCTTGAGAACTTGATAAATACAATTCAGTTCCCAATTTCTGCCGGAACAGATCCTAGCCAATGAACTAGTGGAATTTAACAAAACTCCTGTTAAAAGCAGTTCTAGGAATGCAAGTCCTGTAATGAAGTGGTTAAAGTTCTTCCCTATCCAGCATAATATCTTAAAACTCAGGAAAGATCAGTGTTTCCTTTTCACTTCAAATAATGAATAGCAGTACAAACTGAGCTGTGAGCCAGAATAGCCTTCATTTCCCTTCCCATCTTACAACTAAAAATAAAACACAAACAGGAACCACGCAGGAACGGCCGGTAGCCAGGTTTCAGCCTTCAGCAAAAGTCTTTCATGGTCATTTCTCAAAAGTACATAAAATACAAAACACTTTAGATTATGTGTTAGGTCAGAACAAATTAAAAAAATAACCAAAAATTGATAATGGAAACAGGCTGTAGATCCTCCATATTTGTCTGCTTTATTGACAATAAAACATCATGTATCTTTCGTGTACCTTTGACATTTTGATCCAGGGTTCAGTCTTGACCTGCGAGTACTGTCTGTGTGTGGTCTGTATGTCATCCCTATGTCTGCACGAGCTTTCTTCAAGTATTCGATTTTCTCACACCATTCTAAAATAAGTAGGTTGACTGGATGCACTAAAATGTCCATGGATTTTAAGCATCAATTTTACTACAATTAGACAAGAGTAAAGGGTACAAGTCTTTATAATGGCATAGTTAACAAGGAAAATGGAGGGTCTGTTCAAACTACTGCTGCATCTATAACCTGAATTGTGTATGAGAATGGTCTGAAAATGACCAGTTCATTTACACATGTAGCAAACTATTGGTGGATTAATTTGATATTGCACCATGATAATGTTTATATACATACTGAAGTAGAATCTTAACAGGAATGAATTAATTAGTTCATTAATTGATTGATTAACTAATTCATTAATTAATTAATAGTCTAAGAAATATAATTAGTATGGTTTCAATATTACAGGATGCAACACTGTCATTTTGCATAAAAGGTTGATACAACCAATATGCATGTCTAATATAACTTAATGAATGCGCTGTTATATAGTCAGTTTATGTGTTTTTGACAACACTGGTATCTTAATAACCCCTGGTGACCTGGATTTGCCAGAAAGCAGACAGACTGATCAGAACATATATAATGCTACTGAACTTATGTATAATGGATTCACTGATATGACATGGGCATCAGTGATATACATTAAACCAAGCACATTATAAATTCAGCAGAACCATTGTAGGCAAAATGCAAGTACTTTACAATATTCAGAATTCTTTAAGAACAGTGACCAAGTCTAAGTGCACATCCTAAACTCTGAAAGTACTATATTTCTTACATTGAAAACAGTAAATCATTAAGTACAAAATTATACAGTAACTTTTTGTAGCCATCTTGCCATGCATAATATTAGAGGCCTATGCATAGATTATTATATATTTGTTTACAGTTTAGTTCTGTCTAAGCATGTTATAGGTTTGCTGTTGGGTGTTATTATATGCCATTTAAAAAAAGGCCTCAATGGGGATTATATGACTGACTAAACTTTTAATTGTGGTAAAGTATAACTGCTGAGGCAAAAAAATCCATTTAGCTAAGTCAAAAACCCAAGTTAACTTGCTGCTATTACACGTTTGCTGATAAGTTTTTAACAATTGCTATCAATATACTGTTAGTACCTCTACCTTTGTTTATCAGAGAGGTCACTTTTAGCATTTTTTATTTAGTTCTGTCCCTTTTATATAAAAAAGAAGGCATGGATATGTTCTTGTACCACTGTACCAGTAGTGTAAGACAAACTTTACAGATGTGAAACCAAAAAGGAGTTAGCGAGGGAGAAAGAAGAGCAGGTCACAGACTCAGAAGAGCAGAGGAAGAAAGCAGAGATTCAAGGATTAAATCATGGCTATTTTATGAGTTTAAATATCAAGATTTTTAACTTGTCTACTTTTAAATCCTTCTCATTTACGAATTTTACACTTAGGAGTTGAACTTTGTACCTACACATAGAGCTAAAGTAACTAAGGCATTGCTGGAACTTAAGTTTTTTAATAAGAAGGTAAACTTGCAGTTTTTATTGAAAGGTGTTAACCTTAGTAAAAATGTTAAGTAAGCCTTCTGTGTTCAACACTACTTTAAGTAACACCCTCAAAGTTTTTGAGCAGGCTTGTGAAGCTGATATTCGTGATGTATTAAATAACAAGAGTAAAAATCAATATTTTAATTTAAATAAAGATGAAAGAATAGCCTTGCTTTAACTTGAAAGGAACACTGGGTTAAGATCTATGAAGGCAGATAAGGGTAGGGGGATAGTTGTTATGGATGTTGTTGATTACATTACGGCTATGGAAGACATGCCAGCTAACACAGATGAATATTTATTAGTTTCTATCACTGATATTCACAAACGTTTTAGACTGAAACATTCTGTGTTGTAAGAATTTGTAATGTTGTTGATTTTGAACTTTATGAATTTCTGAGATTAGATAACCTAAGAATAAGGGTCCTGTTCAGGATCCCTAAAATCCATAAGAGTAATGACCCCCCCCCATTCCAATAGTACCTGTCACAGATAGCATTACTGAAAGCATTTCACTATACTTGGATACTATTTTTAATCTCTGAGTCCAAACCTTCCTTCATATGTAAAAGATCCTGGGATTTTTTTTGCACAAAATAAGAGAGTTTAATCAAGAATATAATTATCAAGACAAACATGTTTGCATGGTCACTGTAGATGTCTGCTCAGTATTTACAAGTATTCCCCATGATTTAGGGGCTGAATGGATAAGGATGTACCTAAGCAAGTTTAGACAGCTGTCAGGTGACAAAATTAAACTGTGCTGCCAGTTATGAGAGTTACTTTTAGAAAACATGTTTTTTCTTATTTAACAAAACATACTACAGACAGACAAAGGGAGTTGCAATGGGGTCTACAGTTGTCCCAGCCTTTGCCAATTTGGTACTTGGATGGTGGGAGGCACATTTTTTGTATAAGAGTGAACTAAATGCCAAAGTCAGATAATACACGAGTTTTGTAGGCAACTTCTTTTTCATTGTTGTTGGAAGTCCAGATGATAACATTTCATTTCTCGAAGACCTCAATAAGGTCAGAAAACTTTTAAAGTTCACTTCTGCAGGAATGAGTTTGAAGGTTAACTTTTTAGATGTAACCTTATAATGGAAGTTTGAAAGTTATATATATAGGAATGAAACCTTCTCTAATGGTTACCTTCAGCATAATAGTAACCACCCCTACTTTATGAAGAAAAACATCCTGAGAGTCCAGTATATTAGGGCCTCCTGGATGATTACTGATGAAGTGAGGTTTAAAAATGAGATAAAGTTTATTGCTGCATTATTTCTATAAAGGGGTTGTAGTGAAAATTTGTTATCAAAAGCTACTAATGAAATTATAGAAAAAAGGGGGTTGTTTTTCAACCTATTCTAAATTAGCCTATTAGTCAGCCTGTCCACAAGGAAAAGGAAGGTCACATTGGTAGGACTAATGTCTTTTTCAGATGTCTGTAGCTGCAGATACCATTCAAGAAGTTATATAAAACAACTGGAGAATTTTAGATGGCAACCCACACCTGCTAAAGGTAATACTCCCAAGTCTGTTCATAAGAAAAGTAACAACTTAAAAGTGTTGTTACAGAAGGACAGCACAAAAGTTTCTTTACCAGAGACAGCAAGAAGTAAGGGCACTTACAAATGTGTTTTCTGTAATACATGCAAATTTATTTCGGAAGGAACACGTATCTTGTTAGCTCACATAAATGAAACTGTTACTGTCCCAGGGAGGTTTACTTGCAAGTCAGTGGGGGGTAGTTTATATCAGCATGTGCAAGGTTACAATGCCTTTTATGTTGGCATGGCAACTAGAAGCCTTGAGAAGAGAATTAATGAACATCAATATTCCATCAAAACTAAAGAGAAGAAAAATGCATTGTATAATCATTCCATCATTTGTAAGAAATATAACCAGTTATTATTCTCTGTGTTAGAACTTATCCCAGCAGACTTAAGAGGTGGGAACTTTAAAAGCAGAGTAGAGACAAAGGAAGCTGAATGGCAAATAAAGTTAAGAGCAGACACGTATCCAGGTCTAAATGAATGTGTTAATATTAAGTGTTTCCTAAAGAAAAGAAGGCTAAAGGTTTATAAATGAATGTTCTTGTACTTCTTTTGTATTTTTGTACTTTTAATTTCTATTGTGTACATATGTATAACTATTTATGAAGTGTTTTAAATGTTTCTCCAGCCAGTTTAACATGTAAAGAGTTAACTAAAGAATTTTAATTGAATAATGAATTAGAGTTTTCATTGGTTTTTATATAAAAAGTACTTGAAGGTTTTTTTTGGTTGAATAGTTTCTGATGAAGTCTAGTTTGATGAAAGCAGTATATTAAACTTTCAACGCTAATTCTGTTCTTGGGCTCCTGATTACACTTTTTTTTTCAGTGTTTTTTTGTTTTCTACTTTGTTATTTTTCCACTGTAGAACTGTCTTATTTTTAAACTTTACAGATGTACTGCACATGCTTAAACACTATTTTAAAAGTATATATGAACCATATATCAACAATATTTTTCAAATGAGTACTTTTATTTAAGAAGATAACACCTTCAAAAGTATTATTATACAGCAGACTCATTTAAAAAAGGTAAAACATACTGTTTCAAGATAGATTCAATATAAAACATGATAAAAAATAAAACATAGCTTTCCAATATGTAAAAAGGACTCTCGGCTTTTCCTGGTTAGGGGTCACCACAGTGGATCACTGGTGCACTGTTGATTGGCAGGGGATTTTTACGGTGTTGAGTTGCCACCCAGTGCCCAAACTTCAAGGAAGGCACACCACACTCTCATGCACCTACCTACATGTCTTTAAAGTTCACTCAACCTCAGGGAGGACATGCAGACTCTGCGCAGAAGTCACTCTAGCTGATGTATTCAGTATAAAGAATGGATAATTACCACCATCCCTTTGGGCATGCCAGTTTACCCACTCCCGTTGCCATTTACCTATAGGACAAAGCTCTTGTGGCTAAACTGGAATGGATGCAAGTAAACTGGTGTGACCCCCAAGTCCTGACATTGATTATCACTGCAGCATCCCCCCTCCCCCAACAATTTACTGTAGAGTATTCTTCAGTAAATGGTCATAGCTCTGCTGCAACCTCCAGTTCGGGGCTTTAAAGCCAGAATGATTTCTGCTTCCTGAAAGTATATTTCTTGTTAAAAAGCACTAACAATGCAGCATTGAATTAAGATAAACTTTGTGGTGATCAATGTTTGTTTAGTTTCTGAGTCACCTGTCCTTGGTTCAAAAGCAGTTCAAGTCTTTGACTGAAGTGAGAGGAAATACTATTAGACATAACACTTCACTGGAATTTCAATGGAATTGCATAAAGTGTTAGCATAGTGCTCTGTAATAGTGTGTGCTCACAGTATTTACATTTATGCTTGACTGTTTAATTCCAAAGAAATATAGAAAGCTGCTTAAATAAGCATAATAACATGGCTGTGTAATTATCAGTAGGTACAGCTAACATAACAATATATATTGATCATATTATCATCTTAAGCCAGAAATGGAGAAAATGGAGACACCTGATTTTTTTTTTCTTTTTTTTTTCTTTTTGTGACACTCCTTTATCTGACAACCTTTTGGTCATTTGCCACAACTGAATCTATTCCAGCTACACCAGACAAAAACTGATCACAGCACAGCTGCCATCCAAGCTGCCATTAGAGTATTTTGAGTTGTTATGGCCTACTTCCCTAGTCATCCATCATTAGAGCTGCTGGAGTTGGACATGCCTGGGAATAGTACAGAGCTGTTGTTAAGCTTACACCCCCTCTATACACCTCTGTATTTCTCTGGTTTCCAGTAAGTAGAGCTCATCTCTGAGCATGCCTCCTTCCCTGCCAGCTAGAGGAAGTAAGTAAATGCAGCCTTTTCACTCCTTTCCCATCCTAAATCAGACCTTTGAAAACTAGGACCACTAATCAAACTTCTGTTACCTGGGTCATAAGAAAAGCTCTACCTCTCTAGGCCATAGAACTGACAAAATGCAACACTTATGCTGTTGGGCGTAGCGATCTCTATACGCCTATGCTTTTTATGTTTGTGCTGAATAGGCAATGCTTTTAAGCAAATTTTCCAGGATAAATTTATAGTGTTATATAAAGTTAGGGCTTACGGAATAAAAAGTGGTCAAGAATATGGTCTGGAGTATCCAACACACTAAATTTCCATGTAGCAATATAGCTCACATGAACTGTGAGATAAACCAGAAAACAGCACTCCCACAATAGTCACTAGGACTGTTATGAAGGCATTAATAAAGCCATGGCAGTATGTCAACTTGCTCTTCACAGATTTACAAAACAAATGATCTGTCAACACATACATCAAACCAGTTAGCCATATGTGAGCATAGTATATTCCTTTACAAAATAAATGGTCTGTTGACATAGAGATCAAACCAATTATAACTATGTTTCTTGAATTCAAACTACCCACTTGACCCTCAGTGAGTCTCTGCATACTTAGGTAACAAAAAAGAGTGTTGATCATAAAGGAAGATGAGCAACGCATTACTTTTTAAAACTACCAAGGTTTGAATAATGTCTTCATTTGACTGACTCCAATAAATAGTAGCATCTGGAACATAATATGTTTAAACTTAATTTGTGAAATCACATATACACACAAAAACATTTGTGACAGGTGGATGAACATAGAACAGCTACATTAACCCTAAAGGAAACAAACCACAAACCAGAAACAACACAGATACAGACTCTGCATAAAACAGCTAAACATCTTAGTTGAGTGAGTCCGGTTTGATTTATAATATGTAGACGTGAATGAATCCCACGGTTAAAGCTTTAAGGGATTTATTTTTTCGGGTAGAGCACTGATCTCATGGACCGTTTTCAAAATCAGCCCAGTATTAGTCTATGGTTAAGGGACTTGGTCAGAGTCGTATAGTGGAAGCTGAGGGAATAAAACCTTGCACCACTGGACTACAGGAAACAGCTTGTTAACAACCTCTTTATTCTCTAAGCCAACTGCCAGACAAATTTAAGAAATATTTAAAAGAGGTTATTAGGAAGAAGAGCTGGCTGTGACTTCAAACACAACAATGATTTTAGTGGCACAGTAATAGCCTTAAGAGCATTTTATGAATCCAATGAGTTTTTAAATAAAATGTCTGTATGAAGTCCATACATGCAGTTTTATATTCTGTAAATCTCACTTTCTTCTTAAATAGTATTGGGTTTGGTTTCTTTGCATGAGTATATTGTTGTTTCAAACAAAAATACAGTATTGTGAAAGATCTTTGAGACAAGTGATTACTTTTGGTACCCACACCAAAATAAGGCCAGATTAGGGTCCCTCTTTCATAAGTGGCACAAAGTACCTACAGGAGACTAACCCATTTCCTCTCTTTGTCCAACTTGCTGGCATTTTGCATGCCCCATCTGCTTATATGGCACCAACTAGCACAATACAAATTCTTATCAAGACAGCATTGTAATCTGAAGGTCTCACCAGTGTTTTTCTTATTTATTTTACATTTCTTGATTCCATAAAACTTGAAAACTAAAACATGTAATGAACATCAGCAATATAAATTCTGCATTAAAATAAGACTGTTTTCAGCATTTTTTGGGACTAGTATCCCATAAGTGGCAGGGTTTTGTGTGGTTCTTCGAATGGCATTCATTCTAAATATGCAAACATTTCCCACTCTAGCAATCAAGTTGGAAGTTAACCAATGACATGATATTAGGGTCTCTTATTTATTTGGTTATCCATTTGGAGCAAACAAGGGTGAGAAAGTATTAAAAAAAAGAAGCTGCAATTTTCTGGGAACACTTATTCATTTATTTATTTTGTTTTCAGAAAGGTCGTCATGCATGCAACTAGTAGTACAAGCTGGTATTTTCCAAAATAACGATATAGTTGCACTGAAAGATCATGTAATGCTATGGTGATACTAAATGCAATACACTTGTAGTCTCCCAGCTGTGGATACAGCAGTTCCACTGTGCACGTTCATGCTGAATTTGGGAAAACATGTTACACATTAAGAAATTCCAGGAAACTTGTGCATAAAGGAAATGAAAGATGCAGGTGTCTAAGCAGTCTGAGGTACTTTTCTCAACGTCATGCTTTCCACTCAAGAAGTGCATACCTTGCACAACTTCCTAAATATGTATCTCAGAGATTGGAAATGAGTTCATGAAAGGAAACTGTGACTGTGTGTGTGTGTGTGTGTGTGTGTGTGTGTGTGTGTGTGTGTGTGTGTGTGTGTGTGTGTGTGTGTGTGTTTTCATGCAAGTGCTTGACAATAATGAGAAAATAAAAGCTGCTGAGTGATTTTTAGAGATTCAGTCATACACTGCTTCAGAGCAGCAATGATCTTTACTGTAAAAAATGATAACATGCATAACTAAGCATAAAAAATTAACGGGGGGTTTCAGCTATGTGTTGTAATGGATGAATAAATACATGTCTAATTGCAGCTGCACTAAATATTTCAAACTTTGTGGTTTGCAGAGACTAGACTAGAAGAGCATCTGAATTCCATTAGGTAGTAGTGGACACCAAAATGTTTTGCTTGTTAGTATTATTAAAAAACGTGATCTGTCCTGGGCTAAAACCTTCATAGGAGCATAGAATCATAGGAAGTTACTAAGCTATTGGCCCTGAGGCCCTTATAAGCCTAGGCAAGAATTTAGCTCATGTACAAACAAATCAGCACCCGATACCCCTGTCCAGCAGGAACACTGGTGGAATCCCAGTGATGTATTTTCTATTTCCCATCCAGTTATCCAGGTTGCACTTAAAAAGGGGTAAAGAGGTACAAATCTATCCCGCCAACAAGTCATGTTGATGTCACAGACCAGGTTAAGGCCAGGTGTATGGGTTACTCGAGTGGAGCTTGACTTGTGGATATACAGCAGTCCCATCAAGGCGGGGTCTGAGATCGTCTTATATGCCAGACAGACATCACCTCTGAGGAGTCTGTATGAAACATAGTAGAGGGATAGGGGTTTTAGCCTATCTGTGTATGGCAAACGTCTGAGACCTAGGATTCTCCTGGTGAGGAACCTCTGTGGTCTCTCCCGCTGCTGCATGTGCTTTGCAAGATACATGCCTAATGGGGCATTGTAGTCAATAATGGGCCTTATAAGGGAAGAATACAGGGATGTTATGACCTCCTTGTCCCTGGATGAGGTACCCTCACTTATGAGGTGGGCCATGTAGAAGGCTTTCCATACAATGGAAACAACATGGTGGTCAAAAGTCAGGTTGCTATCATTCTGGGTGCCCAAATCCCTCATGATTGACTGCTTGCTTAGGACATTGTTATTAATGTGATAATTTATGAGGACATTACTTTCCCCAAAGGGGATAATGATGATGCATTTTTTTGTATTCAGCTTGAGGCCATGTTTCTGGCACCAGTCATTTGTTTGGGTGAGACCCTCTTGGATGATGTCCACATCACTAGGGGAATTGATGACAGTTCCCAGCTTGCAGTCATCTGCAGACTTGGTCAGCCGTAGCCCACTGGTTTTGGCCTGCTCCTCAGAAAAGTATACCCAAATAACAGAGGCCCCAAGACTGAACCCTGGGGTACGCCACTCGATATGGGTCTCCTGCTTGAGTTGCTTCCCCTGTTTTGACCAGGTGGGTTCTATCAGTGAGCCAGTTAGCTACCCATCTGATAACATATGGACTGATGCCTAGTTGAGAGAGTTTATCTATTATGCCCGAGTGGGGAAAGGTGTCGAAGGCTTTGGCCAGGTCAAGGTAGGTAGTGTTTACTGTCTTCCCCTCATCCATGGTTTTGATGACTGCCTCAAAAAAGTCAACCACATTTAACAGACATGACCTCCCCTTGATGAAGCTAAACTGTGTGGGGTTGAGTGTTTGGAGGCTGCCAATGTCCTTGTTAATGAGGTCCATGATAATCTGTTCCATGGCCTTGCACATCAGGCTAGTTAGGCTGATGGGTCTATAATTTCCTGGAATGGTGGATGCTCCACCTTTGTGTAAAGGGATGACAGTGGCTATCCTCCACTCAGCTAGAACAAAGCTGGTACTCAGGCTTTGGTTGAATAGGGCACCTAATGGTGCTGCAAGTTCCTCCCTGAGTTCATGTAGGATGCAGCTTGGGATGTTATCTGGTCCCATGGAGGCTGTATTTTTTGCCTTTAAGAGAGCAGCGATGACCTGATCCCTAGATATAAGGGGGAGAGGGCAGGTACTGGGAATGTCCTGATTTACGGATGGGTGGGACAGAGGGGTAAAATTTTTACTGAATCTGTCAACCAGCAAGTTTGCTATATCTACAGCATTTGTGTATGTGGTGTCTTTGGCCACTAGTTCTGAACAGATCTGGGTGTTACCTTTGAGATTATGGACACATGTGGAGAAGGCCTTATGATTGCCTCTAGTAGATGTGGCCAATTTGGACACAAAGTTTGCTTTGGAGGACTTCACTAGTGCTCTTATTGCTTGTTTAGGCTAAGGCGAGATTGCTTCCAATTGGGCACCTATTCCTTCTTGGTCCTGGTCAGCATTTTTTTTTTATTTTGTTAGAGTTTTTTATTGCAGATGTCTGACACACAGGTTTACTCTTCCTTGAGGAGGATGATTTAGTTCTGTCAGGTATTCCTGATTCCATGCATCTATATAAATGTTTGTATAGTAATTGGGGATAGTTTTGGATACTGGTGCCAGTTCCTAGAGAGGGGGAGGGGGCTGTGAAGCTGTTTATACCATCCTACAGGAGGCTGTAATCAGCTTTGAAGAATTTTTTTTGTTTGACCCTAGCTAGAGGGGGTCAGGGGAGATGGTGATTTCGAACATGACCACTTTATGGTCAGATCTTAGAAGGGAGAATGATACTGCAGGGATGCTGCAGTGGTTACTCATGTTGGTTAATACCAAGTCCAAGATATTATCACTTCTTGTGGGGGTATCGACTAGCTGTTCCAAAGCATATGCATTGACAAAATTGGGGAATCTCTGGGCTTTTGTTTTCTGGCATGAGTAGTTCTTCCAGTCTATGTTTGGGTAGTTAAAGTCACCCAGGATCAAGGTAAAGGGTTGAATCTTGATAGATCTGAATAGGTCTAGATTGGCAGCTTGGGCATCTTGAGTCAGATTTGGGGGCCAGTAGCTAGCTGTGATTTGTATAGGGGTCTTGTCAATTATTAACTGCACCTGGAGTGCCTCCTGTGTGTCATACTGTTGGACCAGCCTGGAGGTGTGTATGTCTTTAATATATATTGAAATTCCATCTCCTCTGGCTTTACTACCCACAGCTTGGGGTCTGAATGTATGATAGGATGAGTAACCAGGTATGGCTGGGGTGCTCTCCACAGCTTTGAATCAGGTTTCTGTGACTGCGCAGACGTCAGCATTAGTGTGTGTGTGTGTGTGTGTGTGTGTGTGTGTGTGTGTGTGTGTGTGTGTGTGTGTGTGTGTGTGTGTGTGTGTGTTTGGGCCAGGTGAGTGTGTATGTGTCATCATTTGTTACTTGCCTAATCCATTTTGTAGTCACAGAAAGCCAGAACCTGTGCCAGAACTTAATGAGTAGAAGGCAGTGATATGAGGTTCTTGCTCTTTCCAGGACACACAGACACACAGACAGGCATTCAGTCACACATACACACTCAGCCCAAACACACACACACACACACACACACACACACACACACACACACACACACACACACACACACACACACACACACACACACACACACACACACACACACACACACAGGCACACATTCACTCATACATGGCTCACACACCTACAGACAATTTGAAGGATTACCATTTCATGTACACCATGTCTTTGGAATGTTGGAGGAAACTACAGCACCTGTAAAAACATGCAGATAGAGATACAAGGAAGATATAGAGAATCTGCAGAGAAGATACCTTGCCAAGAACAAAACTGTAAAACCAAGGTCTGTGAGGTAGTAGTGTTAGTCTCTGCACCTCTCTGGCCTTAAGATTAGTTTTAAGTGAAACATCTTGCAAACATCCACATGGCTTTTACTGTGAAGTGGCAGAAGAACAACCTTGTATCCAGATCAGCTATGCAGAGGAAGGGTAAAGCATCCATGCCATGATGAAAGCATTTTGGTATGAATGTTTATGACTGCTTTTCTCCATAAATGGTTTGGAGCTCTGACACAGGTAGAGCTTATTTTTTTCTATATTAATTTTTCTTTTAGATGCATGTTGCATGCAGTTTAGCAAGAAACAGGTAATGATATAGGACCAGGTGGGCAATATTAACTCATTAGCACCTATGTGGTGTAAAATATCACATCCTTAGCTGCTATAGAAATCCTTGCATTCCAGATCATTTTCTGAAAAATCAGCTTAAAAAGCATAAGATAAATATATGCAAATATTCTGTGAAAAATCAAACCTATTAATACTGTACACATTGCAATGCTATCAGTAGTAAGTATTATTTGCATTGATAACAGTCCTTGCATTCACAGTCCTTCATAAATACTATAATATAATATAACGCAAACAAACCTATAATTATAGTTTTTGTTAAAAGTTTGCGAACAAATTTTCATATCTTGGAAACTCTACAACCTTGACATATATAGTTTTAAAACTTTTATTAATCAAATATAAGCTTTTATTTGACAGCATTACATTCCTCTCTGAGTGTATGTTTATTGAGATATTTATAGAAATATGATAACCTATGTTTAATTATATAACTAGTAGTATAAGCAATGCTGAATATCTCTTGAGATACACAACTTATATTGCAAATATCAATCTCAGTTTCTTAAACAACATCTTAGGTTTCACTTTATGTCATGCAACAGTTTTTTGAAATATTAAGTACACTTGGGAATGTTAACTATTTTCATAACTAATAGCAGACTAACAATATTTACAGTATAGTGTGATATAAATAGACATTGACAATGAAACTATCCTATCTACAAACATTACATTTCAGAACATACCCCTTAATAGCATGTAGGTCTCTTGGTTATGAAAATAAGAACATGAATATGAAAATATGAATAATAAGTGACAAACAGTTATTAATTTCTCTATTGCAGGCTATTCTAGAGAAACAATTTTAGTCTCATTTTGTTAATAACTGCTTGTACTTTCTAATGCTGCCTGTTATTAAGTCACTTACTTAAAGAAGCCAGACCCAAAAAAGGTCTAAACACCACAAAGAGTTATGGGTGTGAAATGGAAGTTTACCAAAATGGAGTTTTAGGCTTGAATGAGTTAAGTATTAGCAGGAGTATAACTTTCATCCTCTAAGCAAAAGAAATTTAGATGAAGCAAGAAATAATGGGGAAATAAAAGCCCAAAATCATGGACAGATTTTAAATGCCACTCTTACAAACTTACAAAGATGATAGAATAACAGATTTTGTTAGTATGCATTTTCATAAGACTTTGATGATAGAAAATAAAATGTATGTCATTATTTCATGAGTTCAGTTCTCAATGATTTGTCAGAAAACCACAAATTTTATGAGGAGCAGAAAAAATTATGAGACAAAAATCTGGATAGTCTACAAAAGTCTGGACATTTGAGCAGGCTAACCAAGGGTGATATGAGACCAGCCTCATACACTTCGTAAACAACTATTGTCAGTAAAACCTTCGCTGTGAAACCTTCGCATAAACTACATTACTGTTTTGGTGTTGAAAAGAGATCTTCGGGATGAAATCAATTAGTTTTATATGGTTGGTGCCCATAGCAGCTAATGCAATACTGCTGTTGCAAAACCTTGTACATGTGTATTTTTTAATGTTTGCAATACAGAGGAATTGTGACAGATGTGATAAGAAAATGCACATGAGATATAAAAATCTGCTTTGTATAGTACAGAAAAAACAATTCTGTATCTTTTCATTATTTTGCATGAAATCGCTGAACAGTCATGAAATACTTGTCTGAAAATCCTCTTTATCACTGTCATGACATGCTCATTAACACACAGCATTAAATAAAACCTTTGCTTGAGAATACCATTCCAGTCTTAGCCCACACACTGACCAAGCTTACTTTACTGTTGTCCTCTTCTGCCTTCATGTCATGGATATTCAACATCTTTAGTTTTAAGATACTACACAGTTAAGACTCTAGCTGGTGTTGTTCTTTCTTCTAGTTTTTACTAAGTGGGTTGTCTGTGTGACCATTTTACTCTTTGGTTTGGATTTTATTTGGAATATTTTGGAATTGCCCTAATATTTATTGAAATTAGGTTTATTTTTAAGCAATGTGTTGCCAAAGTACAGCCAAGGAACCCACTCATGCTGTACTGACAAACTCAGAAAAAGAGTAAAACATGGCATGTCTCAACTAGTGGGAGTTGGCTTTATTGTCCTGAACGGACCATAAAGACTTAAAATGTGAAAAATAAAGTCATGTACATTCATTAGCCATTTAGGTGAAACAATGGTATGTACTTAAGTGGTCATTTGCATATATCCCATGGGCCTGCACTACAGGATCTATAAGGTATTACACAGTGAAGTCTCTAACTTGTCCATGTACTTATTGTAGTTTCTGCTAAGTGGTTGGTCTGTGTGACCCTTTTACCCTTTGATGTAAACAACAAAAAGTAGAGATATCAAAAGATTAATAATAGGCTAGCATCTTCAAAAACAAAACAACATAATACGGTGCATAGGTAAAACCCACAAGTAATTCATTCCATACATCCCTTAAACAGAGGGATATTTATATTAAAATATCTTAAAGATCTACAGGCTTTCTCCAAAGACAATTGCATATGGCTGTTATAACTTTTTAAAGTATGCCATACACATCATGATAAAGCAAATAAATGTTTTGAAATAATTTGAATCCAGCCTATTTAAATAGTGTAGCTAAGGCATATATTTAATGGCCTGATTAAATATATTTTCCCTTTAACACTTTGTCTTCTAACTTACAGTGATCCACCATAATCTCTACAACCTCCAATATCCTTGGGGTCTTAAGCCTTTTAGATTTTTAGTAATAGATTTCTACAGTCGCCAGTACATCTATTAATTTAGTTTTATGTTTTTTTCCATCTAAACCACCAAAAATCATATATTTTTTTTATTAAAATTAATACTTATAGGCCAAGGTTAATCAAATGTTTTTATATGTCTAATCCAATTATGCCAAATTGAAAAATCCCAAAATATATGTTTCAGTGATCCTACTGCTCCAGATTTGAGTTAAAACAAAGCCTGGTGAACCCAGATGTACAGTGTTCATTCTTGATGAATAATATTAGTGTGATCATTATAGAAATATTTGTGAAAGCATTCCTTGTCAAAATCTTTAATTTATGAAATATTATCACATGCTGCCTGTACTTCTAACCCCTGTCTTCTCTCTCATTGACTATTCCCCACTGCATTGTAAAATTATTGCTAAATCAGAAATTGAACAGTAATTGACATTGTTTATCATTACAACACAGATGTCAGTATGCTACATCCAAAATTACTTACAGCAGGCAGTTGCATCCTCGGTACCCACTTACACATATATTTAATCTAACACTAGTGACAAACTTAATTCCTCCCAGCCTCAAACGCTCTGTGATCTTATTCTACCCAAATGTTAGTCATCTTTCCTCAGACAATGATTAGCATTCAGTAGCCAATACTTGCCAGTTTGTCAAAATATTAAAAATATATGGGCAAATGTGAGATTACATAGAAAAATATGGCATCTTCTCAGACAGACAGCATGGATTTTTGCCAAACTACAGTGCTGTTAACAGGTCTCTAATGATTGGCCAGTCACATTTTAAGTAATATGAATAGGGAACCTATCACTGGTGCTACATTTCTTAATCTTAAATATGGCATGGAAACTGCTAATCATCACATACTGCTTCAAATGTTGGGCAAAATTAGAGTCTCACTAGAGGCTGTACAAAGGTGCAGCAATTTGTTATGCAATATTATAATTAAAATGTTATCCTTTTTACCCATTGGTTTGGATATTATATTTATAATCTTTTCTAAATGTGACATTTCCAGCTCCCGTCATAGATTAATACTAGGCTTCATGCTAGCCCCTTTTTGTTTATCAACACTCTAAAATGTTAACTGAACACTATATACAGATGATATACTAATAAGTATATCCTACAAATTAGTTACAGTGTTGAACAAACAACTCCAGGATGACTTTGAGCATCCATGGTACTAGCTGATGGACAATAAGAGTGCAGTTATTAGTAAAATGTCCTCTGCTGCATACATTGGCACTATTCAGAGACTGCGCTCAGTAAAATAACCTTGAGTCCAGGTCCATGGATGTCATAGTGCCACTTTATTTGGCCTTATCAGACCCATCATTGAGCATAATTCCCCCTTTTGCATGTAACTGACCAGACATATGCAACAGCTTGAGTGCCTACAAAGATTTCTTGCCAGGAGAATCCAGGGTACAAGTACACTGTCTTATACAGATCATGTTAAAGCCTTATCTTTATACTCTGTCTCCTACATGTAATCTATGTCTGGCATACAAGACATCTTCAGATTCAGCTATGATGGATGTTTTGCACATCCACAAAATGAACAGCATCAGAGCCACTAAATCCAAGGATTTAAATATTTAAATTTTGCTTGCAACATAAATAGGACATACTGGTGAGACTGATATGTGTCTCAGAAGATCCCTATGATCTGTAACAGGCTCCTTGTCCATGTGAAGAAGAGTCTATCCTTAAATTTATTTTAATGTAACCCTAACCAATAGATGAAAAATCAGAAATTCACTCCAGGTCTGGACCCCATGTCTCTGACAGAGGCAGACAATAACTATTTCCAACTAACATACCCTCCCCAGATAACCTTAAGAAACTTTCTACTTATAAATACACATGCTACATAGAGACACAAATGGGTTGGGTTACGTGGCTAGACTTCTAAAGGTTCTGGCGGTCATTAGCCTGGTATATACCTATGAACTTATGATTCACTGACCCATTCAGAATCAGGCCACAACATATTACACAACAAAGGTACTTACTCAAAATTTGTCCTTTACCATTCATGCTTGGCAACAAGTTGACAACACTATGCAACAACTAAAAATAAGATTTTCAACCTACTAACCAAAGAAGTACAGAACTCAATTGCTAAAAGTGTCGTAATCCTAAGGCTCAGTTATACTCTTTCTCCTATCTCTCCTTACTCCCAGCAAAATATTTAACCTTTACAAATTGCTGAAAATAAAATATTACAATTTATTCATTGTATGAAGAAGAGGGAACATCACTGTGAAACAATCCAACGGATTTATTGGTTTCCTGTTGAAGGTGAGGCACAATTTGTACAATTCATACAATTTGTACAGAATAGTCTTACTTTCAAACTGCTCAGTGTAAACTACTGCTTCCCATTGATACAACATTTCTTCAGTAGACAAACTCTTTATGTTAAGAAACCAGCCTGGCTGTCATCTGCAACAGCCTTCATATGCCTTGTCAGCTACTGAAAATGTAAATATGATGGAGTAGGAAGATCCGAGTTAGGACTCAATATTTTCATGGGTGGCAATGACAGAAGGGATGTTTGGAGAAGAAGAAGAAGATCAGGGTACAGATGGAGAATGTGGTTGAAAGGGGAGCTAGACCAATGTATAATTCAGTAGAAAGATGTATACAGATGCAAATGGGATCAAAGGACAGACAGGAGTCTGAAGTGAGGAAGGTGCAGAAAGAAAAAGATGAAAAAAAAAAAATCACAATTGATAGATATTGAATTTGGGACAATATAGTTAATCCTTCGGGTTTGACTGAAATGGATGTTAGAATGTTTATCCATTTAGTTAAAGAGACATTTTGTGACTTTACATTTGAAAAGGATGATCTTTTAGAAAAATTCACTGAATGTGTTGAAAGAAAAAAAAATAATTTGAAAGTTATGTTTTAACCAGCAAGGGGACTGCCTAAAAATATTTCTTTGCAATTTAGATCTGAGAAAATAGGAAGTAAATGATACAAAGCAATATTTACTGAAATTATATAAAAATGTGTAAACGGTAAACAAAAGGATGACAGAAATAAGTGGAGTGGGAGTTGGAAGGTAGAAGCTGTTCTGGAAGTGAAAAATGATGTTGTTATGCATGTACCTAGTGTGTTTTTAATGATTTTAGAGGGACATTAAAGTGTATAGGACAACCAAAAACCAATTGGCTAAAATTTTGGTGTCATTCAAAGGGGATCCAGTGTCTGTCAGCCTGGGATGACATGCTCGACAAGCCACATTGCTTCGCTAGGGACGGCTTGCACCTGTCACCACTGGGCTTTCGGATATTGGCAAAGGCTCTTGCCACCCCCATAGTGCCTTTTTTAGGCAAGGCTCAAAAGTCAAACCCACCCCCATAGACAGCACAATGAACAAGAAACTAAGGGTAATGCTGCTAAATGCCAGAAGTCTTAACCTCAAGATGCACTCACTCGAAGCTCTCCTCAGTATGGAGAACATCGATATCTGTGCAGTGACAGAAACCTGGTTCAAGGCTCCAGAGAGCACCCCAGCAATACCAGGCTATACCTCATATCATGCTTTTCGGCCCCAAAACCCGGACCGAACCACAAAAGGAGGGGGAGTTTCCATATTTATCAAGGATATCCACACCTCCAGATTAGTGGCATTGCACGAAGTATCGGAGACCATCCATGTGCAACTAACAGTGGGTAAGACTGCTTTTCAGTTTATAGCATCCTACAGACCACCCTCTCAAAGTCAGGAATCCCATTCGGCTTTCCTGAAAACATTGGAGAACATGAAGATCTCTCCGAACACCATTATATTGGGTGACTTCAACTACCCAAACATTGACTGGAAGCACTACTCAAGCCCCAGCACCTTAGCCCAAAGATTCCTGGAAATTATAAACTCAAATGTTATGGAACAACTAGTCACCACTCCCACAAGAGGGGACAACATACTAGACCTGATCATTACCAACATGGGGACTCTATGCTCCACACCAGAAGTATATCCCTCATTGGTAAGATCAGACCATAAATTAATTTCACTGGATGTCCACATCCCGACCACACCCCCAGCCCGGAAACCCACAGTGAAAAACTTCTCAAAAGCGAACTTCTCACTTCTCAAAACCAAAGTGGAATCCTTCAAGGCCCCAGGGCTAGTGGAAACTACAGCCCAAACTGCAGAATCCTATATAAATGCATTCTATGGACATCTCCAGGAATGCATGGATCATGTTATCCCAAACAAAACCAAGACCCAATCATCCAAAGGCAGGCGTCCAGTCTGGTGGAACCCTGCCATAAATAAACTGTACAACAGAAGGAGGAAGCTACTACATGATAGAGCAAAATCCCTAATAGGGAAGGCATATCTGATCAGTACTAGCAAAAAATTGTGATCCCTCATAAAATCCTCCAAGGCCAACTTCGAGAGAAAAATTGCACAGGACACCAAAGACAATCATAAGGCTTTTTTCAGTTATGTTAGAAACCTGGGATGCAACTCCCAGACTTGTTCTGAGTTGATTCTAAATGACAAAAAATACACTGAACCCACAAACATCGCCAATATCCTGGCAGACAGGTTCAGTGCAAACTTCTCCACCCCCTCCCCCCCAAAAGAGCAAGTATCTATCCCGGCAGAGGGCTGCCTCCCAAACATCTCAGATGCTCAGGTGAAGGCTGCCCTCTCCAAAGCAAAAAACACTGCTTCCATGGGACCAGATGGCATCCCAGGTTGCGTCCTACATGAACTACAAGAGGAACTAATCCCTCAAATAAAACAGCTATACAATCTCAGCCTCACTACAGGATATGTGCCCACAGAATGGCGTACAGCAACAGTGGTCCCACTCCACAAAGGTGGAGCCTCTACGGACCCTGGAAACTATCGCCCCATAAGCCTGTCTAGCTTAGTCTGCAAGGCTATGGAGAGGATCATCATGGAGCTCATAAACAAAGACATTGGGGACCTACAGACACTAGATCCTACCCAGTTCAGCTTTGTCAAGGGCAGATCCTGCCTTTTGAACCTGGTTGACTTCTTTGAAACAGTCACCAAAGCCATAGATGAAGGCAAGGTAGTCCACACAGCCTATCTGGATCTTGCAAAGGCATTTGACACAATACCCCACTTGGGCATCATAGATAAGCTATCCAGCTTAAATATAAACCCCTATGTCACAAGATGGGTCACAAACTGGCTCAAAGACAGAACCCACAGAGTGAGAGTTGCTGGAGCCATGTCAGACTCAAAACCGGTCACAAGTGGTGTCTCACAGGGTTCTGTCCTGGGACCACTGTTGTTCGGTATATACTTTTCCGAGGTACAGGCAAATGTGGGAGGACTATGGCTCACCAAGTTCGCAGACAACTGCAAACTGGGCGTCATAATCAACTCTCCAGCTGACACAAACATCCTTCAAAAAGGTCTCACAGAGACAGATAACTGGTGCCAGCGCCATGGTTTAAAGCTAAATGCCAAAAAATGTATAGTCATACCCTTTGGCAAAAACAATGTGCCCACAAATTACCACATAGGCGGAAACCCATTAAGTACAGAGAAAGTTATTAGGGACCTGGGGACCCAAGTTGATAGCAATCTCTCCTTTGAAAACCACATTGCCAAAGTGGGTAGAAAGACCTTCTACATAGCCCACCTCATGACGAAGGGTTTCACATCTAGATCAAGAGAGGTAATCGTGCCCCTTTATTCATCCCTCATCAGGCCCATCATAGAATACAATACCCCTTTTGGGATGTACCTTACCCGACACCTGCAGCAATTAGAAAGACCTCAAAAGTATCTCACCAAGAGGATCAAGGGTCTCAAACAGATGCCATATGCTGCTCGGTTGAAAAAACTCCAGCTCTACTCAGTTGCATACCGCCTACTTCGAAGCAATCTATGCTTGACATACAAAGCTATGTCAAATCCAGAATTAATGGACATGCTCCACCTCAGTAAATCTAAATCCCTTAGAGCCACAAGCTCGAGGGACTTGAACCTCAGCACAGAAATAAATAGAACTTGCTGGAGGGACAGGTTCATAAGCAAATGGACTCCAGGAAGCAACCAGTTAAGAAAATGAACAAAGCCACGAGTTGACCTAGGTTTCGTCTTTAATCCGACTTCATCAGAACACAACTTAATGCAAGTAAAAAGCAACCTTATATACACACCTAAAATGACATCATCAAAATTCAATTGAATAATTAATTGAATAATTGGCATATTTAACATTCAATATGAAGGCCAGCATACATAATAAAAGCACAAACCCAAACCTTAGTAAAAGGTGTATCAACACTAGAATCTAAGTTAAAAATTAAAAACTGCCAAACAAAACTGAATTGCAACAATTTGTAATGAACATTTAAACATAACATCACTACAAATCTAATTAATAAATGTATACTTTGTATACAACATTGTAGGTGCAAGTAAATTCAACCCAATATATTTTTTAATTTTAAAATAGGCATAATAGTAATGCAGTCATTAATGCCTGGAAATTCCAATGCATTAAGTTTCAGCTGCCATTTCATCTCACCTATATCTAAGTGCACATCCAGTTCCCTTCCAAATTTATCTACCAGAATCTGCTGGATCACACAAAACTTAAAATGATGCCCACTATTAGTGTCAATGTGCCTGTACAGGGCATTAGTCTTTTTCTTTAATCTAATATCTGACTGATGCTCAATAATTCGGTCTCTTAATGCCCTGCAGGTCTTCCCAATATAAAAGGCCGGACACTGGGTACACGTTGCCGCATACACGACACTCGTACTATAACAGTCAAAATGAGCCCCAACCCTAACAGTAACTCCAGCCACCTTAAATTCCGCACCTGTCACATTGATCAGGTGACAAACACTACACCTACCGCATTTAAAATTACCCTTACTCCTATATGTAACAGTGTGTGTAATGTCACCCCTTTCCAATAATTGTTTAAAAGAAAGTCCTTTCCTAAAAACACATTTAGGCGGTCTCCCCAACTTAAAAAATATATTGGGTTGAATTTACTTGCACCTACAATGTTGTATACAAAGTATACATTTATTAATTAGATTTGTAGTGATGTTATGTTTAAATGTTCATTACAAATTGTTGCAATTCAGTTTTGCTTGGCAGTTTTTAATTTTTAACATAGATTCTAGTGTTGATACACCTTTTACTAAGGTTTGGGTTTGTGCTTTTATTATGTATGCTGGCCTTCATATTGAATGTTAAATATGCCAATTATTCAATTAATTATTCAATTGAATTTTGATGATGTCATTTTAGGTGTGTGTATATAAGGTTGCTTTTTACTTGCATTAAGTTGTGTTCTGATGAAGTCGGATTAAAGACGAAACCTAGGTCAACTCGTGGCTTTGTTCATTTTCTTAACTGGTTGCTTCCTGGAGTCCATTTGCTGGTGATTTTTTATTCCTGGTTTGGTGTTTTGTTAGTATGGAGAGTGGTGGTGTTGGACCAGACATCTTGGGCTTATTGGAAGCTATCAACCAGAAATTGCTTGAGCATTCTAAACAGATTCAGTCTTTGGTAGAAGGTCAGCAAAATGAGAAGAATGGTAACAACTTGGCTTTAAAACCTAGTGGAAGACATGACTTTGCCTCTGTGGCAAGTGTGGGACGTAGTTCTCCTGAAGTGAATACTGGAGTGAGGTCTGCGAATCCTTCCACTTCTAACAATTCAGAAGGTAATAATTTTGTGACTGAATTCGATGCCAATAAGTGGAGAGTAAATTACTTTAACTTTCAGCGAAGTGGGGTGGTGGTTAATGTTGAAAGAAATGATTTTAAACCTATGGCACAGTGCTTGAATGAATTTGAAAAGAAGTTATTTACCCTTAAAAAACTGCAAATTGAAAATGGGTATTTGCAGAAAAACATTGACTGTGGTTTTGTACCTAAAGGTTTGCGAGCTTGGAAGTATCCCAATGGGATTGCCACTAACAAAGATATGTTGGAAGAAGTTCATAATTTATATAATAAAATGGGACTTGAACTTTTAGCCATCATTATAAAATATAATGATCAGCAAATTGCCTCTTTGGTGTGTGAACTGGAAACGGTGAATGAGGCTATTACTACTGATTTAAATTTTGATCATTATTTAACAAATTATAACAATTTGCTGGCAGAAGTGAACAACCAATGTGAAACTATTTTTGCTAGAAAGGCTAAGAAGATAGAAAGGGATAGCAACGAATATAGGCGAAATCAAGCTTACCCCATGTCAGAAGGCAACTGTTATGGTAAAGTCCCTTTAAGTAAAAGCAATTACAGCAGGGATTTGGAGGTGGCGCCAACTGAGGAAAGTACAAATGGCGAGCCAGAGCGGGCTGATTTCCCTTTAGATGTGGAACTGAGAAGGTCGGAGAGGATACGCGGGCGGAACCAGCGGCAGGAACAGAATGTGTTCAGCGATTACATCAGGCAGGGTGCAAAGCCAAAGTTAACAAATTCCGGAAATTCAAGCAACAGGGGCAATCGAGCCCATTGGAAAGTATAATTTTTGACAGTGGTTCCAATTATACAGGTGAGCCTTTAAATTTGAAGTGCCTTTCACATTCATCCAATTATAGCGGTTATTTTAACTGTACTGGTGTTGTTGATACTAGTTCCCCTGCTTCCTTAGAGACGAACGGGCATTTGTTAGCGCTCATTACAGATGGTACCATCAATAACTTTGAACTTTTTGGTGAAGTTTCACCTAATTCAGCCACTTGTGGAGCGCATACAAATGTCGGTTGTGAACGAAATGCATGTGTTAACGCCAATGAGCGGTTTGCTGGTAACAATACTGCGCAGTAAAATTGTGTGGGTATTAATAGTGTTGACCAGTTAACAGCGGATGCCGATAATTGTTCATTTTCAATTCACGAGTCTTGTGGGGGGTTTACAGCCGCTTTTTCTACAAATTCAAATGCGAATTTGGCTTGTGGTGTTGCTGTTCCCGTTTCGTCGATTGTGGATGACGCGTGTGAACTTTTGGACAATTGTGATGCTGGGACAGTTTCTGGACATTTAAATCAAGAATATTCTCCTTTTGAAATTAATGTTACTAATGTTATTGATGTCACTGGTTATGCTCCTGTTATACAACGGTCGCAACATAATAGTGATTGTAGTAATGTAGCAGATACATACAGGGATATTTTTGTTGACACGTCTAATTTTGATGTACATTTGGATGACACATATGAAAATATTCTGAAACCACACAAAAGACTTGAAATCTATCCCATATGGGGAAATGCTAAGAGTCAAAAGGCTATGTACCAATGTTAGGGAAGCAGAAGTAGAGTGTGACAAGGTTTGCAATAAATTCATGGAGAGAGGTTATGACCCAAATCAAGTGAAACTAAGTTATAATAAAGTATTTGGAAAAAGTAGCAAAAAACAAGATTATGGGAACAAGGACAAAAATAGTCAGCATGTAGTTACAAATTACAAGGGAGAATGTTCAAAATGTTTTTGTCACAAAATATACTATTTTTCTAAAGTATTTAATGAAATGATAAAAATAGTTGGAACAAGACAAGAAGGGAGGTACCTTCTTTGGTGAATGTTGAGTACTATTTCTTTCCAGAGAGGAGAAGTTTTAAGGATTTTTAGTAAGAGGCAGGTTTGAGAGACCAACACAGAAGCTAGCATGTGCAATAACAAGGAAGGGAACTTTCCCTGTGGAAAGTGTGCAATATGTCCTTACATAATCAGAGAAGCTGAAGTTATTAAGGGGTAAAGGTTTAATACTATAGTAACATTTAACTGCACTAGCAGGGAGCTTATATATCTTATAAAATGCTTTTGTGGCAAAGGCTATATTGGGAAACTAAAAGAAGTCTGGCTGAGAGAATAAAAGAACATGTTAGGGATGTTAAAAATAGGAAGATGAGCAGCCCAGTGGCAGAACATCTTCATTCAGAACATGGGGGTATAATAGACAATATGAAAGTCACTATTTTGGAACAAGTATATAACAGATATGGAGATGAAAATGTATTGAAAAAGATTTTAAGAAGAAAGGAAGCAATTTTAATAATGAAATATGAAACTTTGCAGCCTTTAGGAATGAATAAAGAGTGCAATTGGCAGAACTTCATGGGTTAATTGTTAGTTTAACAATTAGGAACTGATTTTATTATGTAATGAATTGTTAATTGATATGGCAGCTGTATAAAAGGACTGTGTGAGTGAGCTTCACTTTTTTACTCTGTAAAGGCTTGCAGCCGAGGCGCTTGGAGAGGAGAGACAACTAAAAGGTTTTTATTAAATTCTTATTTTGGAAAGTAGAGCTGTTTTCACTTTTTACTTGCATTAAGTTGTGTTCTGATGAAGTCAGATTAAAGACGAAACCTTGGTCAACTCGTGGCTTTGTTCATTTTCTTAACTGGTTGCTTCCTGGAGTCCATTTGCTGGTGATTTTTTATTCCTGGTTTGGTGTTTTGTTAGTATGGGGACAGGTTCATAACCCAGAGGCTCCCTTCGCTCTGGAATAGAATTCCAGTTCATGTGAGGCAGAGCACCTCACTGAATCTCTTCAAGAAAAATCTCGATAAGTGGATGGGGGATCGTAGGCTTGTCCCAGGGATTACTCCTGTGTCACTATTAGACAGAGGCACAGTAAACTAAACCTTAAAAAGGGCACAGTATACTCAAATCAAGGGGTGGCGTAAGCCATACAGAATTGGGCTAGGCTTATAATTGCCCCAGGGCAGATAGCCTAGTATGAACCTATGAACCTATGAGCTAGTTAAGGGCATATTATTGACACTGTATACTTCATACGACAAACTGTGATAAAAAAAAAATCCACAGTGTGGTATGTCAACCTGTTTTACTAAACTAAGAAGAAACTTCACAGTGTGGATGGTGTGATGCTCACTTCCTGAACACCTAGTTCAATAGTAAAAATCAAACCATACAATATGTGCTACAATAAATAAAATATAAAATAATAGGTAGTCCACAGTTGAGTTAAAGTGGAATATCCATTATTGAAACATACAAACAAGTGATCGGAGTTGAGTATAATATAAAGAAACAAAAACATTCCTTAATTATATTCAGGCTATTTGGAGCAAGGGAGGGTTACTGAGGGTAGTATGTTAAGAGCAATCAAAACATTAAAATCATTCTTTTAACCAAGTCTCCCTCCCTCCTTAACACCATAGTGTAATGTGAGACTGTGCTAACTAAACTCCAACTATAAAGCTAGAGACAAATTTCAATATAAGACCTACTTAATAACACTTTAAAAAGGCTAATCAAATAATCCAAACTATATTAAGAAACTAACAAACTGATTGTCTAACAAAATGAACTACCACTAGACATTATCAGAATAAATATTAATAAATATAAACTAAATGACTTTTAAGAACGATTGCTTTCATATCTAAGAAATACTTGGTTTGTGTGTAAATAACAATTTATAAAATTAATGAACATGTATATAAATCTGCAAATGAAAACCAAAACTGTAATTGATAAAGTGGAAATACAGTGATAAATTTTAAAAATAAAGCACTAATGCCATGGGGATCTGTTAAAGTATGATATCTAACTAGTATCTTAGTCTGAAAGTGCAAAAGTGCCCTCAAGAGAAGAGCTCCATTTGAAAACAAGTACACCTTTATATGTGGAGCTATCAGAAAAACACCGTATGGACTTCAACCATCTAAACGATGTGCTTTTTACACTTAGAAGTATGTGTAGAACAAAGTTAAGTTTAATAAATTAATTAATTAAAAAACTGTGATGAAGTTAATCCTGTGGAAATGCATCTAACATTAACAGGCTCATATAAATGGTTCTAAAGAGAAATGATGCAACTAATCACTCTGTTTGGAAGTGAAATAATGTAACAAGTCACCCTGTTTGGAAACTAAATCTGTAAAACCAGAAGGGCTGATGGAAAAATAATGTGGCTTGTATATATAATATGTTACATATGTTTTAAGTGTTATACCCAAGGTTAACCAAAATAGAAAATAGAACCATCAAACCACTTAATCCCAATAAGAAAATAAGGTAACTTATCTATAAGGCATTTAGCAAACTATCTCCTGAATTGTGTGAAGCTGACAAAGTAACTTAAAAGTATTAAGATTACAATTTTCTAACATATAAAGTGACATTAAATATTCCTAATAAGTTAGCAAAGAATATTAAGAATGTTAAAAACAGTTAAAATGTGTGAGAATGTTTAACAGAAAACCATACTAAAATATAAAATAAAAATAAATGAATAAATGCTACAGAAAGAACTGAAATGCATGAAAGGGCTATTTTGGGAGCAAATATCTTTACAACAAAGTTTAGAAGAAGAAGAGACTACCTAGGGGACTGTGCCTTAAGGAAAAGCTTATGCAGAATAACATGGATGAAACCCCAATGGCTGATTGGTTGGATGCCTTAACCAATGCCAGCTACAACCTCATAAAACTGCTCCTTAAAAATAACCTGACTATACAGTAGGCAACTAAAGCTGTAATCTCAGAGGTGGAGAATGCTATATTAAATGACAACCATGTAGACCTTGATGTGAGGTTAGATTCTCTAAGAGAGAGGGTAAAATACACCGAACCCACAGACATTGCTAACATCCTAGCTGACAGGTTCAGCGCAAACTTCTCCCCCATTCCCCACCAAAAGGTCAAATATCTATCCCAGCAGAGTGCTGCCCCCCTGACATCTCAGATGCTCAGTTAAGAGCTGCCCTCTCCAAAGCAAAAAACACAGCATCAGTGGGACCAGACTGTGTCCCGGGCTGCATCCTACATGAACTCCAAGAAGCGCTAAACCCAAACATAAAACTACTGTTCAATCTCAGCCTTACTACAGGTTATGTACCCAAAGAGTGGCGTACAGCAACAGTGGTCCCTCTCCACAAAGGTGGTGCCTCAACGGATCCTGGAAACTATCACCCCATCAGCCTGACTAGCTTGGTCTGCCAAGCTATGGAAAGGATCATCATGGACCTCATAAATAAAGATATTGGGGACCTACAGACACTGGATCCTACCCAGTTCAGCTTTGTTAAGGGCAGATCCTGCCTCTTAAACCTGGTTGATTTCTTTGAAACAGTCACCAAGGCCATTGACAAGGGGAAGGTGGTTCACACAGCCTACCTGGACCTTGCAAAAGCCTTCGATACAATACCCACCCCACTCGGGCATTATAGATAAGCTCACCAGCTTAAATATAAACTCCTATGTCACTAGATGGGTTGCAAACTGGCTCTAGGACAGAGCCCACATGGTCAGAATTGCTGGAGCCATGTCAGACTCCAAACCAGTTACAAGTGGCATCCCACAAGGCTCAGTCCTGGGACCTCTCTTGTTCAGTATATATTTCTCCGAGGTACAGGCCAACACAGAAGGATTGTGGCTGACCAAGTTCGCAGATGACTGCAAACTGGGTGCCATAATCGACTCTTCAGCCGACACAAGCATCCTCCAAAAGGGCCTCATAGAAACAGACAACTGGTGCCAGAGCCATGGCCTCAAGCTAAACACCAAAAAGTGTATAGTCATCCCCTTTGGCAAAAACAAAGTTCCCACAAATTACCACATAGGTAGTAATCCATTAAGTACAGAAGAAGTAATTAGGGACCTGGGGACCCACGTTGATAACAATCTCTCATTTGACAACCACGTGGCCAAAGTGGTTAGAAAAACATTTTATATAGCCCACCTAATCATGAAGGGATTCACATCTAGATCAGGGGAGGTCATCATGCCTCTTTACTCATCCCTCATCAGGCCCATAATTGAGTACAATGCCCCTTTTGAGATGTACCTTACCAGACACCTGCAGCAACTGGAAAGACCCCAAAAGTACCTCACCAAGAGGATCAAAGGGCTCAAACAGATGCCATATGCTGCCCGGTTAAAGAAACTGCAGCTCTACTCAGTGGCATACCGCCTGCTCAGAGGTGATCTGTGCCTGACATATAAAGCCATGTCCAACCCGGAATTAATGGACATGCTGCACCTCAGAAAATTTAAATCCCATCAAGCTACGCGCTCGAGAGACTTGAACCTCAGCACTGAAATAAATAGGACATGCTGGAGGAACAGATTCATAACCCAGAGGCTCCCTTCACTCTGGAATAAAATCCCAGTCCAGGTTAGGCAGAGTCCCTCATTAACTCTCTTCAAGAGGAATCTTGATGAGTGGATGGGAGATCGTAGGTTTACCCCGGGTATCACTTCTGTGTCACTGTTAGACAGGGGCACAGTATACTAACCTCGAAAAAGGGCATAGCAAAATTAATTTAAAATGGGTGGTGAAAGCCAAACACACTCTGGCTAGGCTTATAAATGCCCTAGGGCAGATAGCCTTGTATGAACCTATGAACCAAAAATATTTTTTGTATGGATTTAGCACATTTAATTAATACAAGGGAAAACTGAGAGCAATCAGTATGGAGAGAAAGGGCATAACAAGAGCAAATGTACATTTGAGTGCAGAATTTGTAAGGAATAAGGCCATTTTTAGTTTGAAGTAAATTGACAGCTACTGAACAAAAGTAGAAAGGAAAAACAGAAAATATGGTGATGTTGTGAATGGAAAAGATGGGGGTCATAGAAAATGAAAAAAGAGGGAGCTTCACAACAGGAAAAACAAAATCAGGATATTAATGAAACTGAATGATCAAAAATAAAAAAGATAGAGACATATATGTTTGAAGAATTGAAAGATGATAGGTCTGATGAAGAAGAAAGTAAAATGAAATTAGGTAGAAAGAAAAGACAAGAAAAACAGAAAAGTTAAAATGCATCACCCAAAGTTAAAAATAAAGGAAAAGAATAATGTGAGACTGGTATCAATGTTAACAGTATTATGGATATAGTAAGAAAATGCTTAAGTATTTTGGAATGGTGCAGGAAATTCATTGTCGATATAATATTTCGCAGGATACAATATTTGTTACTGAATCAGACAGGTTTCAAATGGGAAAACTTTGGGGAAATAAAATATTATGGAATATGGAGCATAAAAATGTTTGAAACTTTTTTTATGTTATAGTAAAATAAAAATACTGGATGTGTGTTTTGCAAGAGCAGATAGGCCAGGAGTAGTAGATGTTTGATTGGAAAATGAGGTATATAGGTAGATAGGAATATATGTATATACAAGTACTAAAGAAAGGGAAAATTCTTCTTCTTCTCCTTTCAGCTACTCCTGTTATGGGGTCAACACAGTGGATCAGTAGTCCATAAAACAATTGACAGTAGAGTTTTATGGTGTTGAGTTGCCAGCCTGGCACCCAACCTTCCACAGAAGTCACACATGCACAAATGCACACAATCACACCTAGAGCCAATATAGAGTGTCCAATCCACCTGTAGCATGTCTTGGGAATGTGGAAGGAAACTGGAGCATCCAGGGGAAACTCATGAAAATACAGGGAGGACATGCAGACTACACACCTAAGCTAACAATGACAACCACTGCACCACTGTTCCACCCCACAAAGGAAATGGAAAATTATTTCAAGAAATTAAAAAATGTGTAATGGGTAACATGACAATGATATCAATGGGATATTTTAATTATGATTTAAGAAAAGGCAAAAAAGGACAAGATATATGAAAGATGAATGAGGTGATAACATATGGAATATTTAAATTATAGAACAAAGATCAATGGACCTATAAGAGATGGCAAATTAAAACAGAAATTGATTATTGTATTCTGTCAAAGAAGGTAAAGTAAATAGATGAAGAAATATTATTACAGTTTTTTCTGAACATTTGGCAATCTGGATAAAAATAACAGAAAACTGTAACATAATTAAGGAAGGAGAGGAACTAAAAGTTTGACTGGGAAGAAGAATACGGATGCTGATTTATTAAGACAGGAAATAAGGAAATTATGGGAGGATCATTTAACATTAATAGAGTTATATAAATCATGGATAGAATGGGTATTTTAAAAAATAAGTACAAGAAGGTGCATTTACGAATAGAAATGGAGACTAGGAGAGACTAGGAGAGCAGAAGACAGGAGTATGAGAAATAGGAATGTAGGCTGATGAATGGTTTAGAAGTAAATCATAAGGAGCATTTTATAAAAGATCAAAAATGATATAATATGAATAAGCAAAAGGTGGAGAGACTTATATAAACATAAGCATTTATTAAAGAAGTGTTATCTCCATAACTGGTGAAGTTATTAAAGGATGAGAATATTTTGGTAAGAGAAATAAAAGATAACACAAAAAGTATCAGCAGTAAACAGATGGATATAATGAAAGTTATTAAAGAATGCAGAATTGATGTATAAATAAAAGGAAGGTAAGGAAAGAAAAAATGTAATATGAAGACATTTTCAGATGACTTGATAACACAATTGCAAAAAATTATTAATTTGGAGAAATTAAATGAAGTACTTCTGTTCAGGAACTGTGGACGCGGAGGAGCACTGTGGCCATGGTGGATCACTGTGGCAGTGGTGGTGCAGCGGTTAGCATTGTCACCTTACAGCAAGAGTTTCTGCAGTTTGATTATTGGCTGAAGTGCCTTTTGTGTGGAGTCTGCATGTCCTCCCTGTGGTCAAGTGAGTTTTAAAGATATGCAAGTAGGTATATGAGTGTGTGTATGTCTCTGTGTAGGTTGGGTGCCAGTTTGGCAACTCAACACTATAAAAACTCCACTGCCAATGAATCTGCAGACCAGTGGTATGCTGTGGTGATGCCTAACCATTTAAAGCCAAAAGACATTGCTTTTACTTAAAAGAGTTCAAGATGATTATATACAAGTTGTGGATGGTTTGGGATATGTAATGAATAAAATCTTAGGGTTATAGCAAAAGAAGGTTTTTGTAAAAAAATGAATGAGTTGTTAAATAATGGATTCATAAAAAAGAGAATGTGATAAATATATTTGAGAAAAGGATATAAACTTAGATATCAGAAATTGGAGGCCATTCGCACTAAATACTGCAGATTATAAGAAGTTTTTGAAAATGTTATAATTATATTTTGAAAAAGTGAGCTAAAAAGTAATAATGTCACTAATCTATGGTGTCAAATGTAGCAAAATTATTAGGAGTTGTAAGTAAGTAAGACAGTGGGAGATTTAATAAATAGAAGTCGAAGTGAGCAGGTAAAATAATGATGGATGTTAATGAAACATTTAGTAGTTTAAGGCATGGGAGTTTCTAGTATATAGAGTTAAAGGTAAGGTGATAAAAGCTATTAACTCTTCATATGACAATAATATTGAAACAGTAGTACTAATTGGGTTAAGTTAAAAAAAATAGAATAAAATGTGTAGTGAGACATGGTTGTCCTATGAGCAGCATTTTATTTGCATTGCTTTTGAATGCTTTTAGAACTGAGTTCCAATGTTTAATGAAGGAGGCAGACTATACAATTCAGGGATATCTTAGCATTTTCATGTTTTGTCTTATGCAGATGATATTGTAATTATAAAAATAAGTTATGGATGAGATAAACTATAGTGAATTTAAATAGTTTATTGACAAATGGCTTGGAATTAAATAGAAATAAAGGTTTAGAAGATATGGTGAAGACAGAAGGAGTGTACTTTTCTAAAAAATATATCTCTTTATTAGGGGTTAAGATTAGAGGAAAATAGAGAAAATTGAAGCAGAAGAAGAATTTAATAGAATAACCAAAAGCGGTAAGTGTGTCAGGATTTTATTTAAGGAAAAGTATATTTAAGGAATTTAGCAATACTGTAGAAGGTGGCATATTTGGTAGATGTGTATATGATTTCCATTGGAGAAGAGAAAAAGATTTGGTATTATTTGAAATTGAAGATTGAACCCAGTGAAGGGAGGTTGTGTTGAAGTGTATATTAAGAAGGGGGTGAGTTTAATTCAATTTATAGTTGATTGAGCTCCCTCACACTTGATTTGGATTTTGAAAAGCAGGAAAGATAAAACAAGAATGGATTAATGCAAAGATTTTTAACTGTATAAATATAAATTATTTGGGGAAAATAAAGAGAAAAAGATTGAAAAATCTGAAAAATTATGAAGTAAAAAGTTATCAGGATAAGATAATATGATTGCTGTGGAGATAAACAATAAGTGCCTGCACTTATTTTTAAATCGTTTTTTTTTTTCTTAAAACTTGCATTTTATCTGTCTCTGGCCTAGCACTCAAGTGTGGGGTCATTTACTGCACTGTTCTAACTTGTTGATACCTGTTAACCTCTGCTTTCCTTAAAAAAAAACAAAAATCTTGCTTTTTTCCCACTTTTCTGAGATTTAAAAAAGTTCAGTTACAGATTTGCTGTTCTGAACTGTTTGTAAGTTTCTTGGAGGCCATTGTTTTCTTGGGCTAAAGGGAAGTCTCTGTGTTCATCAGTGGCAGTGATAAACATTGAGCAGCCTGCCTGCCCCTGTGGGAGTGGTTACTGCCTTGAAACTGTAGTTTTATTGGCCATTTTGGGTCAATTCCTAACTCCTTGATCTCCCTCTCTTAAAACCCGATTGCCTCGTGGTTTTGGCATCTTTTCAGACTTGTTGGCTGTTGGTGAAGCACCCACCAAGAGGAGAAAATGCTGAGAGAAGAAAGGAGCCACTTTTGAGATTTTAAGTATTTTGCTTCAAATTATTTGTTAAGTTTTTCTGCATTGCCTACTTTTGAACATTTTCTGGCTTGTTAAACTTGATTTCTGTGTTGGTAACTGTATTTAGAACACAACCTAGAGCTGATTATTGAATTTCCTGCCTGCACTTATTTTTAAATCATTTTTATTTCTTAAAACTTGCATTTTATCTGTCTCTGGCCTAGCACTCAAGTGTGGGGTCATTTACTGCACTGTTCTAACTTGTTGATACCTGTTAACCTCTGCTTTCCTTAAAAAAAAACAAAAATCTTGCTTTTTTCCCACTTTTCTGAGATTTAAAAAAGTTCAGTTACAGATTTGCTGTTCTGAACTGTTTGTAAGTTTCTTGGAGGCCATTGTTTGCTTGGGCTAAAGGGAAGTCTCTGTGTTCATCAGTGGCAGTGATAAACATTGAGCAGCCTGCCTGCCCCTGTGGGAGTGGTTACTGCCTTGAAACTGTAGTTTTATTGGCCATTTTGGGTCAATTCCTAACTCCTTGATCTCCTCTCTTAAAACCCTCTTTTCGCGGTTTTATGTTTTGCGCATAACGCAACATCGGGCAGCGCCTAATTGGGTTTAAACTATTCCTGGCTCCACAAGTCTGCTCTTCACTTTTCCCTTAGAACTGCTCTATCTCTCAAAGTAAACACCATATTCTCATTCTAAGGCCCCTCACTGGTCCAAATAAGTAATTTTACAAGTTAGCACTAATAAACCATAAGCACTACTTACTCTTATACACTCTATGATTACCTTGTCCCCTATTGGTCCATTTTAATTCAGTTCCCTATATTACTCAAGCATGTCCAAAGGTCAGTCAATGGTTTCCTCTCCAGTCCAGCTGGTGAATCTGGGAATTTTGAGGCAATGTTACAACTGTCTCATGTACACGGACAACCCTCTCCTCCTCCAAACAGGTTCCAATATATGTGAGAGATGCAACCATATTGCCAAACTGGAGGCTGAGCTCTCTCATCTCAAAACTGGTGTAACCAGTCAGGAGGAGAAGGTAACCTCACACAACACAATTCCAGTATCACATAGTCTCACCACAACAGCGAACCAAACACATAAAAACACAAAAACATACTCGGAGGCTCTAAATATAAATCTACCTAAGCAACAGAGACCTCCAAAGCAGACATCCAAGCAAACGCTACCCCAAAACAAAATACATACAACACATAGCACACAAAGTCAGTATGCCATGTAGTCACAACCCTTAAGGCTGAATAACACACCTGATACTCTTGTAATAGGTGACTCTATTGTCAGACACACTGACGTCCCGCTCACCAGGCTGAATAAAGAGAAGGTCACAGTGAGCTGCCTGTCGGGCGTTAGGATCCGCCACATAACACAAGCACTCAGGTCACTCCAAAGCAAATACAAATATGACTCAGTCATTGTACATGCTGGCGTGAATGACCTGAGATGTACCTCCCTCGACTACATGAAAAGAGACATAGAGGAGCTCTCTGATCATGTAGCCCAGGCCGGTATGACCCTGACCTTGAGCAGCATCTTACCCTCACCTAGAATGATGCCACAGTATAAAGACAAAATGATCGATTTTAACAATTGGCTAAAATTTTGGTGTCATTCAAAGGGGATCCAGTGTCTGTCTGCCTGGGATGACATGCTCGACAAGCCACGCTGCTTCACTAGGGAAGGCTTGCACCTGTCACCCCTGGGCTTTCGGATATTGGCAAAGGCTCTTGCCACCCCCATAGTGCCTTTTTTAGGCAAGGCTCAAAAGTCAAACCCACCTCCATAGACAGCACAAGGAACAAGAAACTAAGGGTAATGCTGCTAAACGCCAGAAGTCTTAACCTCAAGATGCATGCACTTGAAGCTCTTCTCAGTATGGAGAACATCGATATCTGTGCAGTGACAGAAACCTGGTTCAAGGCTCCAGAGAGCACCCCAGCACTACCAGGTTATACTTCATATCATGCTTTTCGACCCCAAAACCCGGACCGAACCACAAAAGGAGGAGGAGTTTCCATATTTATCAAGGATATCCACACCTCCAGGTTAGTGGCATTGCACGAAGTATTGGAGACCATCCATGTGCAACTGACAGTGGGCAAGACTGCTTTTCAGTTTATAGCATCCTACAGACCACCCTCTCAAAGTCAGGAATCCCACTCGGTTTACCTGAAAACATTGGAGAACATGAAGATTTCTCCGAACACCATTATATTGGGCGACTTCAACTACCCAAACATAGACTGGGAGCATTACTCAAGCCCCAGCACCTTAGCCCAAAGGTTCCTGGAATTTATAAACTCAAATGCTATGGAACAACTAGTCACCACTCCCACAAGAGGGGAAAACATACTAGACCTGATAATTACCAACATGGGGACTCTATGCTCCATACCAGAAGTATATCCCTCATTGGTAAGATCAGACCATAAATTCATTTCACTGGATATCCACATCCCGACCCCACCCCCAGGCCAGAAAACCACAGTGAAAAACTTCTCAAAAGCGAACTTCACACTTCTCAAATCTGAAGTGGAATCCTTCAAGGCCCCAGAGCCAGTGGAAACTACAGCCCAAACTGCAGAATCCTATATAAACGCATTCTATGGACATCTCCAGGAATGCATGGATCATGCTATCCCAAACAAAATCAAGACCTAATCATCCAAAGGCAGGCGTCCAGTCTGGTGGACCCCAGCCATAAATAAACTGTACAACAGAAGGAGGAAGCTACTACATGATAGAGCAAAACCTCTAAAATGGAAGGCATCTCTGATCAGTACAAGCAAAAAATTACGATCCCTCATAAAATCCTCCAAGGCCAGCTTCGAGAGAAAAATTGCACAGGACACTAAAGACAATCATAAGGCTTTTTTCAGTTATGTTAGGAACCTGGGATGCAACTCCCAAACTTGTGCTGAGTTGATTCTAAATGACAAAAAATACACTGAACCCACAGACATCGCAAATATCCTGGCAGACAGGTTCAGTGCAAACTTCTCCACCCCCTCCCCCAAAAGAGCAAGTATCTATCCCGGCAGAGTGCAGCCTCCCAAACATCTCTGATGCTCAGGTGAAGGCCGCCCTCTCCAAAGCAAAAAACACTGCTTCCATGGGACCAGATGGTGTCCCGGGTTGTGTCCTACATGAACTCCAAGAAGAACTAATCCCTCAAGTAAAACTGCTGTACAATCTCAGCCTCACTACAGGATATGTGCCCAAAGAATAGCGTACAGACAGTGGTCCCACTCCACAAAGTTGGCACCTCTGCGGACCCTGGAAACTATCACCCCATAAGCCTGACTAGCCTAGTATGCAAGGCTATGGAGAGGATCATCATGGAACTCATAAACAAAGACATTGGGGACCTACAGACACTAGATCCTACCCAATTTGGCTTCATCAAGGGCAGATCCTGCCTTTTGAACCTGGTCGACTTCTTTGAAACAGTCACCAAGGCCATAGATGAAGGGAAGGTAGTCCACACAGCCTATCTCGACCTCGCAAAGGTATTTGACACAATACCCCACTCAGGCATCATAGATAAGCTATCCAGCCTAAATATAAACCCCTATGTCACAAGATGGGTCGCAAACTGGCTCAAAGACAGAACCCACAGAGTCAGAGTTGCTGGGGCCATGTCAGACTCGAAACTGGTCACAAGTGGCATCCCACAAGGTTCTGTCCTCGGACCTCTCTTGTTCGGTATTTACTTTTCTGAGGTACAGGCCAACGTGGGAGGACTATGGCTCACCAAGTTCGCAGATGACTGCAAACTGGGCACCATAATTGACCCTCCAGCTGACACAAACATCCTTCAAAAAGGTCTCGCAGAGATGGATAACTGGTGCCAAAGCCATGGTCTAAAGCTAAATGCCAAAAAGTGTATTGTCATACCCTTTGGCAAAAACAATGTGCCCACAAATTACCACATAGGTGGTAACCCATTAAGTACAGAAAAAGTAATTAGGGATCTGGGGACCCAAGTTGATAGCAATCTCTCCTTTGACAACCACATTGCCAAAGTGGTTAGAAAGACCTTCTACATAGCCCACCTCATCATGAAAGGATTCACATCTAGATCAAAAGAGGTAATCGTGCCCCTTTATTCATCCCTCATCAGGCCCATCATAGAATACAATGCCCCCTTTGGGATGTACCTTACCCGACACCTGCAGCAATTAGAAAGACCCCAAAAGTACCTCACCAGGAGGATCAAGGGACTCAAACAGATGCCATATGCTGCTTGGTTAAAAAAACTCCAGCTCTACTCAGTTGCATACCGCCTACTTCTAGGCGATCTATGCCTGACATATAAAGCTATGTCCAACCCAGAATTAAAGGACATGCTCCACCTCAGTAAATCTAAATCCCTTAGACCCATGCGTTCGAGGGACTTAAACCTCAGCACAGAAATAAATAGAACATGCTGGAGGGACAGATTCATAACCCAGAGGCTCCCTTTGCTCTGGAATAGAATTACAATTCATGTTAGGCAGAGCACCTCACTGACTCGCTTCAAGAGGAATCCTGATGAGTGGATGGGGGATCGTAGGTTTGTCCCGGGGATTACTTCCGTGTCACTATTAGACAGAGGCACAGTAAACTAAACTTTAAAAAGGGCACAGTATACTCAAATCAAGGGGTGGCATAAGCCAAACACAATCGGGCTAGGCTTATAAATGCCCCAGGGCAGATAGCCTAGTATGAACCTATGAACCTATGAACCTAAGTTACCTGTGAAAGGCAGTATAGTACCTAAATCAATGGTAGAAAGATTGCATTTATATTGTAAACAAATTGAAATGGTGGATCATGTATTTTTGGGTGTGATAAGGTAAACAATATGGAAAATAGTATGTAAAGAGTAGATACTGGAAAATATTAAGAATGTGGACATAGACATGCACATGATATTCTATGGATGTTACTGAAAATGACTGTAAAAGATAAAGAACATGTTGATCAGGCACTACTTGTAGATAATGTGGAATATATGAATGCAAGATCCAGTTTAATGTTGTTTAATAAGACACAGTTATTGCTGGAAGTTTTTGAGAAAGGTTAAGCCATGGTTCTGGCAAAAAGAGTAGGGGTCAAATTCTTTTGGTGATATTAATGTACGAAGAATTGTGTATATATGTTTCATTAGAAAATATGTAAATATATGATTTAAAAACTTCTGAATTGAAAATTATGTGTCTGTTGGCAAAGAAACTCCATAACTTAGAACTTAGATGCTAGACTGGCGGTTTGTTCTAGTGTCTGCCTTTTGGATGCACTTGTCGTTAAAATGGTCTTTGTACCAGCCCACCTACTTATTTAACAAAGTGAATTAATGGATGAATGAATGAACAGATGGATGAATGAATGAATACATGAATAAATAGATAATCAAATACTTTAGTACAAGACATACCCTTCCCCATATTTTTCAGAGATCTAGCTATGCAACATTTTTTTCCACTTCATTTCAACCCAGGATAATTGTTTCTTGAATGCCAGCAGCACATTTGTTTCTTGAATTCTAGCAACTCATTACACAGACTACTACTACTACTGTTTTAGTGATTTCTTTCAGTCTGAAATAATCAAAACTTGTATGTGCTCTTCTCCAACATCTTTGCCAGAGACCCATATATGTTCCAAAAAAAAAACATCCCTCAGCCAGATAATTTTTTCCTTAAAACACTTGCTGAAGAAAAAATTGCCCACCTTGCCACAATTGTTCCCTGTTTTATAGCTCATACCTTCTCTGGAACTAGGTCCTAAGGATAGGTGCCTAATCTATATCCTGAAAGTGAATCCATATGGGATCAACTAATTTTAAGGCCTCAGCTATTGAAAAAGCTTGCACAATCCAGAAAAGATGTGATCTATTTCCATTAAAACTTAATTTTGGATGTTCATACTTAATATTTTTCAAGAACTGTCATGCAGAATGAACATCACAGGTTCATATTTTGAGCTGAGATAGGATTTTCTCTAATGCCATACAGTTCTGATGAGACAGGAGACACAATTGTACTATTTCCAGTAACACATGAAGTCTAGGAAACGTAAGACTGCCAATGTAATGGGTAGTGTTAACACGTCCTACAATACCCTTGTTAAGTTCCATTCTAGCAGTGTCAATTCTACCATACTGAACTGTATTGCAACTACAATCTGGAACTTCTTGGGAGAAGCTGCTGGAATAATTTCATAGCATATAAATATACTGAGTCGACAGACAGTTTGACAGCCTTATCTTTTTAATCAATTTTCAGTAGCAAATGTTGCTAATAAATCCTGATTTTTATCAACAGTCCCTTGATGTATTTCCACTATTTTCCCTACTTCTGGAATAGTTTTATTCCCAAATATAGTTTGTGTGTGTTTGTGTGCGTGTGTATAATATATATATATTACACACACACACACACACACACACACACACACACACACACACACACACACACACACACACACACACATATAAATATACACACACACACACACACACATATATATATATATAAATATATATATATATATATATATATATATATATATATATATATATATATATATATATATATATATATATATTATATATATATACAGATATATATATATATATATATATATTAACTAAATATTTAATGTCTACACACACACACACACACACACACACACACACACACACACACACACACACACACACACACACACACATACACACACAAACACACACAAGCACACACTCACACACATACATTGACATCTTGCCATGAAGCCACAAACTCATTGCTATACTCTCCTCATACATTAATACCCTGCTGGAAAACATGTGTTGCTCAACAGGGTATTGAAGTTAAGTTCCATTCTAGCAGTGTCCCTGAAAACATTGGATTTTGCACTGTAAGAAAGTGTGTTATACTTTCAGACTCCGGGTTTTGTACCCAGTGTTCAGAAATCAGACCTAATCCCTCAGAAATAAAGAGGTTTCAAGGAACACTCTGGTATACAAAATCATGTATTATCTGTCTTCCTAAGTACAGAATTTGAATGATGATGGAATTTATCAATTTATATCATGTAATGGACATATTTAATGACCAGACCCTTCCTACAAATTCTGAAATTCATCTCATCCTCTTTTATAACATTTGCTTTTATAAAAAATTGTGGTGACAGAAGGCTCAGACACTTGGGTTTAGTCTTCACTCTTTCCATCCTTGTGCAAGGGGGTACACTGGTTTATTTAACACAACTGTTAACTCTGAACCCCACAGCTTCTTCTTGTTCCATTTCCTCTCTCCTGTACTAGACATTGACCACAGAGTCCTTTTCTTTATACTTAGGGTGCCCAATCTAGCATCTCCAGATATAGGGGGGGGTTGGTTACCAGCCTAGAGGACAGATCACACAAATGTACAGTGACATTATCTGTTCTCTTGGCACTGAGATGATTCAGGCAGTCCTTCAAGAATGGACCTTGCACACAGCAACAGATAATACTACTGCAATAAGGCACATGAACAAAGAGGCATTCAGTCTTGTTAGCTGTGCAGGTTAGCAAACATAATTGGGGAAATAAGTAGATATTTGAATACAGTTCTTCAAACTATCACATTCTGAATCAATAGGTCAAAACACAACACACTAAACTGAAAGATGAAAGTCTCCCAAAAATGTTTTCAAAACAAGGCTGAGTTTGTAGACACAGTAAAGAAGTGGGTCTACCTAGAGGCAGAGCGGTTTGCTTCACACCTGAAGAATTTACTTTTGTGTTGCTTCAGCCTTTTGTTTACCATGTTTTAATTTGAGAATTGTGTTTCTTATATAGCTGGCTTCTTCTCACAGAATAAGACAAGTAGTAGAAGAAGGTTAAAAAAACAAGAAAAGGAAAACAAACAGTAAAAAAATACACAAAGGAACTCCATCAATAATTGTAAACCAACACTAACTATATACACTATGTACACACCCCCTGCCAACAGCAGTACCATGTTAAAACATTTTAGTGTTGATGCTCTTATGTTAGTCAGTAGTTTCCCATTGTTGTACAGGATGTTCAGTTTCCCACTGCAAAAACCTTTGCAATCCACAAATGCCACTTTCTGCTATGTTTCTTGGCATCAAACTTTTTATCCCTTCCTCCCCCTTCCTAGCTTTCACAACCAATTCCTTTAGTTCCTTCCCTGCTGGTCTCTCCATTTTTTCCAACTTTCTAGTTATTACTCTTTTAGCCAATAAAAATACGATCCTTTTTAGCTCTGCTACCTCTGATTCTCTTGCTCTGCTCTCAAGATAACCAACAGTAACTCACTTTGCTCTAGGGTAGCTCTGCTCCCTTTTAATTTTGCCATTGGTTCCTCAATTTTTGCTTTATACTCTTTCAGTGTGGATAGCGACAAAATATGTTTCCAGTCTCGTGTTTCCCCTCATTGCACATTCTTGTTATAGGTGACTCCATTGTAAGATGTACAGATGTGCATCTTACCAGTCTGAGCAAGGAAATAGTGATGGTCATTTGCTTGTCTGGTGCTAGGATCCATCAGATCACAAATTCACTCAAGTCCTTGAACAACAAGTACCAGTATGACTCTGTCATACTTCATGCCGTTGTCAGTGACTTGAGGTATACCTCCCT